>NC_084820.1:57850149-57937284 GCF_958449725.1 Rosa rugosa | reverse complement strand
CGAGAAGGCGAAACCTAGGTTTTGTGATTGCGGCGGGGAGTCTCGTGCTCTCCAGACCAGACAGAGGCGAGAGGACGGTGGCATGAGCTTGGAGAGATCGTGGTTTCTTCTGGAACGGCTTTGGGATCTCGACCAAGGTTTTCGAAGGCTTTGGTTGAGGTGATTCTCGGATGAGGGTGGTTTCTTGAACGTGGTTTGGCAGATCGTGTCGGAGTTGCGACATTAGTGTCGATGCCTGCAGTTTTTGGGGCAATTGGGCTATGCGTCGTCATGGAGGCTGGAGGCGAAGTTCCTTCAGTGGCGTCGGGTTGGGATCGATGAACTCAACTCGAGCTATGGTGACGTGGATGTGCCGCGCTTTGGGGAAGAGGCATGAGGGCCGAGGCAGGTTTCTTTAGCACCGGCGATGACTGGGCCGGTGGCTGAGACTAGTCTACAGTGCTGGAGGTTAGTGCGGTGGAATGTTGTGGGCAGGAAGAAGTTCCAAAAAAATTGGCGGGAAACCCTAGTTATGAACTAGGGCTGACTGTTGATTTCTGGACCGGATGTGGTTGGGCTTAGGGCTATTTTTCATGGGCTAAAGGCAGTGATTGGGCTTGTTTGGCTCAAATTTGAAAAGAGGGGCTATATAATGTAGACCCTCAATAAGAGCCCAAGGATAACCTGTTGCCGATGTTGTTGGCTATTGAGGAGGCTGAAGATGGTGCTGGTTCTAACCCTAAGGGGAAGGGACTAGCGCTCTCTTAAGTTCTTTATGCTTTTAGACATTCTGGACTCAAGCCTTTTGAAGTAGGGGTAATTTCTATAAGCTTTTCTAAAACGTTTCTAGTTGAATTGATATTTGTACTACAATTGCTTGATTGACATATTGGACTGATGATGAATATATTTTCCTTAGAGAGCGAGATTATTCTTGCTTAGTTTAGGCTTGCTGTTCAGCGAGCGTTCACTTAGATTTTAATGAGTCTAGTTGTGGCTTGGATATGTTATTCGGTTTGTCCCGGGATTATGTCTGTAAGTTCTGTTAGACTCTGGCCTGTTTTCATGCTTGATTACTAATGAAATCAATTTCTATTAAAAAAAGGTTCTTTATATTTTTAATAATTTAAATTTTTTAAAACTTTCTTAGTTTATTAAACATTCCAAATTCTAAATAGATACAACTAAATAATAAAAATTATAATTAATAGAATTGTAATTGATAAAGATGGACAATATTTCAAAATTTCTCAAGAATTTATAATACTCCAAATCCCAAATTTCTCAAGAATTTCGAGCCAATCTTCTTTTAATAATAATTGAAAGTACACTCCACGATTAGCCCTTTTGTGCATAAACTCCCTCTTTTATTTGCTAATCAATTATTGTGAAAAGTTTTATTGAATTGTAGTCTGGGGTGGGTGAGTTTGGTTTGTGTCTTTGTGATCATCATGTATAATAATTGATAGGGTTGATAATTGCATTTAGTTGGTAAACTCAATCTGTATTTATCACATCGACCTTGGAACAAAAATAAAAAATCACGAATTTTTTGTACTTTTTTTTTTTATCGCGAAAGAGAACTTCATTAATAATAACGGTTGTATATTACATTTAAAGGGTAAAATGTGACCTCATCAGAAACCTTACCCGATCAAGCAAGTAAAAAAGAATACCACACTCTATACATTAAATAATCAAATTATCTAGAATAAGAGTCTGTAACCAAATAACCAATGAGATCCAACCTCTTTCCGAAATCTAATGCCATCATAAGGCTTCTCTAGCTAAATTATGAGCCACTTTATTACAGCTTTGATGCACCTTCTTCTATGAGGCTACTTCCATATTATTATTATTATTTTTTTAATTTTTAATTTTTAATTTTTAATTTTTTTGAGAATGCTTCCACAGTTCCACGTCATTTCTTAAAAGGGAAAAGAAAAAGAAAAAGAAAAAGAGCAATCCTTAAAAGAGAAAAAAAGAAAAAAGAAACAGATAAAACAAACTATACGAGACAGTCAAGTGTCTATCACACACTCTCTCTGCGCTAGCCCCCAAATATTTATAGTTTTGCTTCTAAACCCTTCTTCAAAGACCAAGTCTTTACTCCTTAAACAACTTTGCTAACTCATACGTTTAGGGTTCATAGTTCCCTCCAACTCTCTCAGGCGAGAGATCCGATATTGTCAGCAAAGGCAATAGGTACTTTCTCCTTCTGGGTCAACTCTCTGTGTTTGGTCTCTGCGAAACAGCAATACAAAAACAACTCTTCATTTTATATCCACTGTTCCTTCTAACCGCTTCACTCTATCTCGTTGTTTATGTCGGCAACCAAACTGGGGTTAACCCTTCATTTGGTTCCGGTGATTGGAGATGGTGAAAGTGATACTTAATTTTCAATCTTTTACATTTATGATTTTGGATTGTGTTTAATGAGAAATCACATTAAAGGTCAGATTTTTATGCTTTTCAGGTTATATTGATTGAAAAGTTAAAAACTTTTTGACCTTATAGGATTTGATGAGTTCAAATTGCTGGCAATTGTGGATAGTTTTGGTCCACCTGGTTTCTGGTTTATTGATTGATGTGGGAATAGTGAATGGACTAGATATTTTCTATCACTTAGATTGGGTAATAGGATGTATCCCACAGTTGTAAAGCTGTTATTTGTTTGAAGAAAAATCTGTTTTTGTCTGTAAATTAAATACTATCATGGCGGAAATCGGAGGAGGATGAACATTGTATATCTTCACATAATAATGATCAGCTATACGGATGTGAACTTATAAATGGGTTGTGGTGAATGAAAAAATTGATAAGTTGGGAGTGAGGAGTTGCATGTTCATTTGATGTACACACATCTATATGTTAATTCTGATTTACTGCTAGTTTGAATTCAGAATTTGACAATAGGGCTGGAGTATCGACAGTACATTGTTTCATACTGATTGGTCATTGTTATGTTCACCTGGTAGAGCTTATATAGAATTGTAGATCAAGGATGAAAATCTAATCATGGAATCTTGAATTTGCTAATGTGCCGCCTTACTTCTTGTAGAGGACAATTCATGCCCATTATGGAAAATGACAATTCTAATGTTTCGCGAGCTGAAGAAATTAAGCTTCTTGCAAATGAAGCATTTAAAGGTGATCATCCTTCTACCATCCATTATTACCCTTCTCTTTTAGGCTGTTGGAATTCTTTAATGAATTTTTCGAGCACTGATTAAATCTGATGATTTAATTCAATATTAATGTTATGTACTTTACTGTTCCTAAATACTAACAAATGAGAAACTTTACCCACAAGTTGACCAAATTCAATGAATTTCTGCGAAACAGTTTAATCCTTAATTAGCTAGGCAAGAACTTTTCTCGTAAAGATTACTCTGGACAGTGTGCTCATACTTTCACTATTGTTTCAGCCCATAAATATTCTCAGGCTATTGATCTGTACACCCAAGCGATTGAACTAAACAGCAAGAATGCCGTATACTATGCGAATCGTTCGTTTGCTCACCTTAAACTGGAGGAATATGGAAGTGCCATACAAGATGCTTCAATGGCTATTGAAGTTGATCCTAGATATTCAAAGGTATGTTTTGTGACCTAAATATTGTGCATCATGACATGGATGATTATATACTGATCCGCTGTCTATTACTGCAGGGATACTACAGGCGAGGTGCAGCTTCTCTTGCTATGGGGAAATTCAAAGAGGCACTAAAAGATTTCCAGCAGGTACTTTTTCTGAAACTTGGGAGAAGTATAATATTATAGTAATTGTATTATGAAGAAGTTGACAGCCTATCTTTTATTTATTTATTTATTTTTAATTCTCAAAATCTCTTATGGCGCTGAACAATATGTCTGTGATATTGTTGCAATTGTACCAGACTGGTTTCAACACTATTCATCCTGTAAAATTGAGTCTCTGATACTTGAGAAAAATTTCTCAACAATCTGAGAAAATTGTCATGTATGCATGTGGGTAGATTTGAATCAAATTTCACAAACTGTTTAATCATATGGTTGAGTGAGATGAGACAATCTTAGGTTGGCTGTAACAAAGTAATGAAAATATTTTGTACAACGTTTACCATACATAATACTTTCTTTGAAAGCTTATACAAGAGATTCAGCTCTTTTTGTAGCAATTATCTCTAAGATGTGCCATTGTATAAGTTATCTGACTTAATGTAAAATAGGTTAAAAAAATCTGTCCAAATGATCCTGATGCTACCAAGAAACTGAAGGAATGTGAGAAGGCAGTGATGAAGCTTAAATTTGCTGAGGCAATTTCTGTACCAGAGTCTCAAAGGCGTCCCATAGCTGATTCTATTAATTATCGTTCTATAGGTACTCTTGTGTTGCTTTCCAGTTGATTTACTTTTTGTGTTCATATGTGCTTTTCAGCTGCTTATGATATATAGATTCTTTGTTTGTGTTTTACTTTTTCTTTTTTGTCCCCTGTGGCCTCAAACATTTGCAGGAGTTCATAGTTCCATCTTTTAAAATATTATCTATATTATTATTGCAAAATTTCTTGGAGTTACTACCAAATGATTCTGAGTTCTGATAAACATTAGATTGTATGAATCTCATTCATTGAAAATCTACTAATCTAGTGAAATGCATGCATTCTGTCGCCCAGTTTGATTACTTAATTTGCTTATGGTTGGAAATTTCTTTTACTTTAAAGTTGGCTCTCATCAACGTTGGTGTCTTTTGCTTTCTTGGAAATGTATGATACCAGTTATTTTGTAATCTATTTTTATTCAATATTTGGTTTGTTTTTGAAGTTCTGGTGTTTTACCAATCCCTCTATATATCAATATTTTCTCCACTATATAATTGCTGCGAAAAAAAAAAAAATCAGATTCTTATGTACCGACTCCTGGGATATTAGTCTTGAGCATCATTGTAATTTTAGCAAATAAAGGTTGTAAAGTATATCTACAAAGATGCTGAATCATGTATGCATAGAGTTTCTGTAGCGGCTGCTGTAAGTTGTAAGTAATAGTGTCATGAATTTTGAGTGGATTTCTGAGATTTATTAGTGTTGGTTGCACGTAGGTGCTAAATATGGTGGGTACAGTCATGGGACTGATGGGTTTGGGTAGTGATGGTGATATGGTGCTGAGGGCCCTTCATTCTTTAGTAACTTTTTGTATTTAACAGTAGATCACGTCTAGATTCTGGAAGTCTTGCTTTTATAATACAGTCTAGGCTCAATTTCTATGAAGGCGATATAAGGGTTAAACCAAAATCCCCGGTTACCTTGTTGCTGCCAATGTTAAATCTGCAAAGCAGCGGAACCTGTGGATGAACGCGTTTGAACTGGGTCTGAGTCTGATATGAAGGGACCCGTGTGATTTTCTCCTGTCTCCCACATATATAGAGGTCCGTCTATGTGTGTTGTTGTCAAGGGTAGTGCTATGTTTCTGGGCTTGTTTGCTCGTTAGGTCAGGAGCCAGTTTCTGAAACATCTATCAACTGACTCCATGTAGTCAGTAGATTGAGTACTAAAAGAGCTTGATCAACATTAAGTCGATTTCAATCCATTCCTAAAATTCTCTTAATGTTCACTATTATAGTGTCTATTAACAGATTAATTTTAGTATTCTTATATATTGTATCATTATAGGAACGGGTCCCAGTTCATCATCAGTGCCCACCGAAGTTACCGTAGCAGTTCTGGCAATAGCAGTTGGGGTAGCGATGGTTATGATGGGAACAGCAGTGGCTGCAGTTGTGGCCACAATAGTGGTGGTAGTCATGGTGGTCCTGGGGGCACGTTGGTGGCGTGGCTTCCGTGGTGGGGTTTATACCACAAGTCAAGTAAATGACCTAGGTTTGAGTTCATGATCCAAGTAGTATTAGTGAATAGTAACAAGCCACTCATCGCTTTCAAGTGTTAGAAAAGTAGCTATTAAAAGGAAAAAAGATCTTCCAGTAGTTGGAATTTTTTTTCTTTGGAATTAGGAAATATATTAGAAACTGATGTATGTTCATCAACTGGTAATGCATATATATATATATATATAGAATTATTCTCAGGTGCGGATGTCCGTACCGAATTTTCGGTACGGATTTCCTGTTTTCGACCACTTTCCGGATACATTTTTACATCTTAACCGTTCAGTTTTTAGGCCCTAGTGTATAGATCACCTCTACAAAATTTCAGCCAATTTGGTGATCGTTAAGCCATCCAAAACTGCATTTTACACGAACGGACCGAATCTGTCGAACCGGAACCATTCGTATTTATAATGGTAAATTGCAGTTTTTGATGCATTAACAATCACCAAATTGGCTGAAATTTTGCAGAGGTGATCTATACACTAGGACCTAAAAACTGAACGGTTAAGATGTAAAAATGTGGCCGGAAAGTGGTCAAAAACAGGAAATCCGTACCGTCCGCTCGGTACGGACGTCCGCACCTGAGACGGACTGTGTGTATATATATATATATTAAAAAAAAAAAATTAGATTTGCAATCAAATTCACTGTCTTAGGCAGTTGAAAAGGAGCTGGCCCTGGATATGGGACAATTTCTACTTTAGCTGACCCAAGTGGGTTGATTGAGGCTTTCTATCCCTTTGTGTGTGTGTGTGTGTGTGTGATGGTTATATATATTAAAGGTCAGACTTAGGTTAGCTTATTCTTAATTCTATGTTGCTCTGGATATAAATGTTGTCTCTCGAACTTAGAATGAATACTGAATTAGCTTTTGTTCCAAGAGAAGATAATCAAATGAGCAATATCCAAATATTCATCTTAAAGAAATTAGAATGTCCAAAAATCATAAAATAAAGTGAACCTGAAATTGTAATGAGGTAGATTTATTTTCCTTGTGTCTTGTGTGAATATAAAATGCAAGTGAGTGCTGATGTCTTTTGTGGATGAAAAAACTTGTGAGTTGTGACAACTCACAACTCCTGTGTAGACGCATTTTATCACTGTTTTCATGTAAGTTCAGGCACTTTGTAATTTGAAGACTCTTAGTCTTCCAAATCTTATTCTTAATTTATTTATATCATTGTCTTCTTTTCTATTTACTTGTTTTAGCACTAAGTAGCTGATGAATGGGTGTCTGTTTGCATTTCAGAAGTGGAGCCACAATATTCTGGTGCAAGGATAGAAGGAGATGTTGTTACTTTGGATTTTGTGAAGAAAATGATGGAGGATTTTAAGAATCAGAAGACTTTACACCAAAGGTATGTGTGGGAGGCACAATACTTTTTTTTTTTTGGTCATGAAAATATTGTTGGACAGTCTTCTTACTTAACATGTTGCAAGTATTGTAGATATGCATTCCAAATTGTGTTACAAACGAAAGAAATGTTGCAAACGCTGCCTTCTCTTGTTGATATAAATGTTCCAAATGGCAACCATTTTACTGTTTGTGGGGACGTACATGGTCAGGTAATTACATTATAATATGTTTCCAATAGTCCTAAAAATCTCTACTATCTTTTTAAATTCTTGTTTCTGGTGGTTGTGTACTTGTATGTATAACTATTTTATTTGCTTGTAATGCCTGCAGTTCTACGATCTCCTAAATATTTTTGAGCTTAATGGGCTTCCTTCAGAGGAGAATCCCTATCTATTCAATGGTGATTTTGTGGACAGAGGATCATTTTCGCTGGAGGTCATTCTAACACTGTTTGCATTTAAGTGCATGTCTCCATCAGGTGGATCCTCTTGTTCTCTTGTTTGGTTAGAAATTCTTTTGCTATATTGTTTCTGGTTTTTTTGGGTCTAGCATCTCTATACCATTTAGTCACGTTCTAGCTGTGTCAGACTTGTTCTGTCCATATTATTATTGTTATCATTAATTTTTCCCCAATAGAATCTACTGTCAATTATGGCTCCATTGCCACCTTTTCACACTTCAGTATTTGTAACACTTTTCTTTCACACCATCGTGTTCAAAGTTGACCTGTTTGTTTATTTTTCAGCAATATATCTTGCAAGGGGGAACCATGAAAGCAAAAGCATGAACAGGATATATGGTTTTGAGGGCGAGGTCCAGTCCAAGTTAAGCGAAAAATTTGTGGAACTATTTGCTGAAGTGTTTTGTTGTTTACCGTTGGCTCATGTAATAAATGGCAAGGTGTTTGTAGTTCATGGGGGTCTTTTTAGTGTCGATGGGGTGAAACTGAGTGATATTAGAGCAATAAACCGGTTTTGTGAACCTCCTGAGGAAGGTAATTTATTGCATTTCCCCCTTTCTTGTGCATTTGGATATCATCTATTATTAGTCTTAACCAGGTCAATCAATCTAAAGCTAAAATTAACATCAGAAACCTTCTGTAAGTTGATCTGTACGAATAGGGTTTACATTATTTTTTCCTTTGGGTTTCATCAGGATTGATGTGTGAATTGCTATGGAGTGATCCACAACCTGCCCCTGGAAGAGGCCCTAGCAAGCGAGGTGTAGGTCTTTCTTTTGGTGGTGATGTGACAAAAAGATTTTTGCAGGACAACAATTTAGGTATGTCTACTATGATAAATTATTATACGTAAAAATTGCTACTTTACCAAATAGTGTATGAGAGGGTTTACATGGTTTAATGAATTTACAGATTTAGTTGTGCGCTCTCATGAAGTAAAGGATGAGGGATATGAGATTGAGCATGATGGTAAACTCATCACTGTTTTTTCTGCTCCAAATTACTGTGATCAGGTAACTGAATGATGGCTACTTGACTCGTCTTCCATTATTTACCAAGTCATCTTCTAGAGCCGGTCTTGTGGTTGTCTTACCAGTAGTATTTATATATGTTGAAGGCTATTTTTCTGCACAATAAAAGTTTGGAAAATTCTCTGAGAATCTAGATTCTCGCTAGAATCAATATTTCACGATGGTTTATAATTTGCTTGTTGCAGATGGGTAACAAAGGCGCCTTTATCCGTTTCGAAGCACCAGATTTGAAGCCAAATATAGTCACTTTTTCAGCAGTGGTTAGTGGCTCTATTAAACTGCTCCATTTTTCAATCACTGTGTCTAGCTGCACTCCCCAAAATTTTCCTTGGTTTTGTACCCATAATATTTACTCTTTTGTCTGTGGACTTGCAGCCGCATCCTGATGTGAAGCCAATGGCATATGCGAATAACTTCCTCCGACTCTTTCAGTAGTTTACATGGGTGAATTTTCTGCCATATAAGCTGAATAGAAATCTGCGATGGTAGGCTACCAAAGAGTTGGTCCATGTTTGACATACCCATCTTTCTTGTACTTCTCGCTACTAGAAAGAATATTTCAGCCATTTCCTTTGATACATTTTTTTGTTCTTGTGCTCCGAGCGAGCCAAGTTTTGATGAAATTTATAGGCACATGAATGACTGCTGGCTAAATTGCATGGCTTTTCTCTTTCCATATGTTCTGATGGTCTTTTCCTGGATTTGTTGGAGATCCACATATTTTTTATTTTCCCTACAGATTCATCAAGTATGACTTAATAGTTGTGATTTCCATAATGATTTGTACATGTATCAATATGAATAATGGTGACCTGCAATGCAATTAGGTCGGTACAAGTCATGTGACTCTGTACTCTAATTGTTGACGTGAAATGTAGGCGTAATGTACAAATGTAGGCTTGTGTATTTATACTAAATGTAGAACCAGAGGATGTTGCAGATTAAACTGTGTTCAATATTGACACTAATTGCTTTTGAAATTTTGATTAACGCTTTACGATCATCCATTCCCTCTTCATATAATTTCATTGGCAAGTGAGACTCATACCCCGGTGATAATGATGGTACCGGAATTCGACAAGAAGTTAGCGGAATTTGACAGTAATGTTTTGTTAACACGGCGTATAATCAATTCATAATTATGCAAGCAAGTCCAGGGTCTTGAGGCTTTTAACAAATGGATTCTTCTTGAAAAATGAAGACTTTGAGCCCTTGGTTAGTCCGATAATGAGTAGTGATTAAAAATGGGACTAGGATGATGTCTTAATTTTCTTCGAATGTAACAAAAGAAGTGATGTTGGCACTCAAGCTTTTATTTATTTATTTATTTTTTTGAGTGAAGCTAACTATTCAAATAATAAAATATACGATAAAGTAGAGTGCCAAAATCACCGGGGAATCGAGAAAATGATAACTTCATAAATAGAGGTAACTATTCAAGTGGTAAATTTTACGACAATGGTGATATTGGGAAAATGAAAAAGAAAAGAATGTTGGGACTTGGTTCAACATTTGGGCCAGGCAGGCAAGGTTAGATATGGGCTCGGGTCAGGAGCAGAAAAGACCCGCCCAAATTCGAGCCCTAATAGTAAAAGATTAGAATTTCAGCTTTGCCTTAATGCTGCTGCTTCTTCCATCGTCGTTTCGAGGATTGGAATTTGGAATTGGTTGGGTTTCGTCCAGAGCTGCTCTCCGGCGTCGTTTTGCTCGATTCACATTTCAGGTTTGTTTATTCCCTCCTCCCTTTCTCTCTCTCTCTCTCTCTCTCTTCTTTTATCACAACCCGCGCCCCTCTCTGTCTCTCTCTCTCTCTCTAGAGCTCTCCGTTCGGTTTCCGACCAAGAATTGAGCACCAAAACGAACCGTTTCGTTAGCTTTCGCTTCTCAACACCGCCATTGTTTTAGCCTCCACTTGAATTTCAGAGTAAAGCCAAAAACGAACCGAAGGGATTACTTACTGACTCTGAATTTTCAATTAGGGGTTTTGATTTTGGGTGCTGGGGTTACTTGTGTGTTTGCGGTAGCTTAATTTTGTGGATTTCCAATGAAAATGAGTAGCGGGTTGAGCTCTGAATACTTGTGATTGTGGATTTCTGATTAGGGTTTTCGTTTTGAGCTTCAAGCTTTTCCCCATTTGTTTTGATGGACAAATGGAGATGAGAGTTTGTTTAGGATAATATATATGTGGTGAAGGTAGATGAAGATGATCAAGTGGAATTTTAGGGATAAGTGCATCTTGTATTGGTTTCTGGATAAGTGCATCTTTTGATGAATTTCAATAAAGGAAGCATGTTTTAGTGGTTTTGTTTCTATCCCCTTGTTCGTGAGAAGCAAGTAATTCAAGAAGATGAACAAGTAGATTCTGTTTGGATTGAGGAAAACACAAGTGAAGTGAAAGGATAATGTTTGAAAGAGGTTCAGTAGTTCATGAACTTGAGGACTTAGTGTAGCATTTTTCTTCTTACTTGCTGCGGAAGACTAAGTGAACTCTCTGTTCAATTTCTGTTGACTAATTTGGGGGCGTGGAGATTTTCTGGATTTCTTCATTTAATTTATAGTGCCAATGTGAAAGAAAGGGAAATCTATCTTGTATTACCCATCACATTTTATTACTTTAAAGAGATAAAGAATATCAGTTCACCTAGCGTTATTTGTTTGAAAAATGTTAAAGTATAGCGTAATCTTCGTTGTTCTCATGGAACTTTTTCGTAACTTCAAGAATTAAGTCCATTCTATGTAATGGGAAGTGTTTTTGGAGGGACAAGTTATGCTCCAGGCTATATTTGTTTCTATGATGAATTCCATTCATTTATGTTCCTCTTGAGGAAATGTGATGTTGTTCCTTGAGTCTCTTACAATTTGGTTTCTGTAAAACATGAGAAAGAAAGGAAGATGCTTGAGACTGATTTAAAGACACACTAGGAAAGCTATTGTCAAATGATATCTTTGTTCTTTCATGTCTGTAATGAATTAATGTTTCCCAATAAAAGTGTTTAGTATTCATTTTATAAGCAGAACTTGTGTATCGGTCTGCATTTGTGTCATGTTATGAAAATTATTGGGATTAATTATAGTATGAAAAAGAGACGAGTTTTAATATTAGAATTGGTCGAGTCAGAATCAACTGAAGTTGCAGACTTTTCCTTCTCGAATCATCTTTAAATTCTAGTATAGGACATATTGGAAAGCACCAGATGCAAGTCAAGCTGACTAGAGCTAAAGCTCATACATTGTGGATTTGATATAGGTTGAGCATACTTATTTCCTTCTGAATTTCTAATACAGATTTAAATAGATTACATATGTTATTATGAACTTAGATTGTGCTCTTTAGTTATTTTACGGAAATAGTAATATTCTCTGTACGTGGTGGATAGTTTTATGTCAGCGTAAGTAATGGAGGAACTATCAATGGTAGACCCTTATGGGACAAATCCTGGACCAATTGATGGTTCGGTGCTTTATGATCAGGAGAAGCATGTCTCCTCAGCTGTTTGGGATGGACAGGTGCGGTAGACTGTTAAATAAGGCTTTTTATTTATTTATTGTTCCTTTTGTATTTGCTAAAATGTTTTACCAATCTGGATGGGGATAAAACCTACAGGAGCGTGGTGCACTTAGATGCCATGAACACACGTCAAAGCTCGATCAATGGACTCTAACGGAAACACAGTTGGAGTTGGTAGAGAAGGCTGGATTTGGTTATTTAAGATTGATTCCTGCTATTAGTCTGGACAACCCACTGATTTCGGCACTAGTTGAAAGATGGAGGAGGGAAACCAACACTTTTCACCTGAATGTTGGAGAAATGACAGTAACCCTGAAGGATGTTGCACTATTGCTTGGACTATCAATTGATGGAGACCCTGTAATGGGTGTAACATATACCACCTGTAACTCAGTTTGTGAAAAATTTCTTGGAAAAACACCAGAGTCTAGTTATATTAGTGGTGGAATGGTAAAGCTAAGCTGGTTGAAAGAGTTCTTTTCGCGTTGTCCTGAAGATGCTCCACTTGAAGTGATTGAGTACCACACACGTGCCTACCTCTTATATCTTGTTGGAAGTACAATATTTTCCACTACCACTGGGAATAAAGTCCCTGTCATGTACCTTCCATTGTTTGGAGATTTAGACCAATGTGGGAAATATGCCTGGGGAGCAGCAGCCTTGGCATTTTTGTACAGGGCACTTGGCAATGCCTCTCTGAGATCTCAAAGTACGATTAGTGGTTGTTTGACACTTCTTCAGGTTATTTACATGCCTTTTTACTCTGTTTATTTCTCATTTGCTAGCTTTTAGTACTCCTTCGCTTTTTATTGGTGACTGTTTCTTGTCTATGCTATTTTGATTGTATGTATTTATTTATTATAACAGTGCTGGAGTTACTTTCACCTGAATATTGGACGACCAAAGCTCAATCAAGATTCAATGCATAATCGTTGTCCTTTTGTGCTTAGCTGGAAAGGAAAACAAAGTGGGCCCACAACAAACCGAGATGTAGTTTTTTACCGTAAAGTTCTGGATTCCCTGAAAGAATGCGATGTAAGTTTTCTCCTTTTTCTTTTCTCTGTTGATAACTTACATAATTTATACTCCCATCAGACCAAAAAAAAAAAATTCCCATAGTTTAGTGTTGAAGTGTAATACATTTGGTATGGTGTTGACTATAGGTGGAGTGGCGTCCTTATAGACATCTGGACAGTAGTGTTATCCCAAAAGAAATAACGAGTAATCTGATTCTAGGAAGGTCGAAAACAATGCTAATTTGCTTTGACAAAGCAGAAAGGCATCTCCCAAATCGTTGTCTAAGGCAATTTGGCATTCCCCAGTCAATCCCAGAGGATGTAGAGCGATGGGAGCGAAAAAGTCGCGGAGTTGATGGTGGGGTTGATTTGTCAGCGAAAATGGAGTCAGAGCTTAATGAATGGTTCGAACGTCGGTTCCATATTGTGGAAGAGGATGATGATGCAGATGAAAATGAGTACATGCAGTGGTACCTGAAAATTACACGTAAATTTGTTGGGAGGCCTATCTCTCTCTCATCTGAGTTTCAAAGAACGGTAAGACCAATTATTATAATTCTTATGGTTGTTGTCAAGTGTGATGGTAAAGCAATCAGTATTCTTATATGGTTACATTATTAACTTTTGCAGAATGCTGGTTTGAGAGATATTGCACACATAGCTGATACATTCTCAACAAAGGGTTTGGATCCTGAACAAGTTGAGTTAATATCTAGGATCAGGTATATTGCCCATGAATGTTTGAGGGACCAGATTGGTGGTCCAGCCAGAGTGTCGCCCTCCCCACACAATGAACTTGGCAAAAGGATAAGAGGGAAGGAGAGGGTAAGAAGAAAAGGTGCAGGAAAACGTTTGCGGAAGGATCATCCAGTACAATATCACACTGCTAGTGAAGGTGATCAATCTCCGTTTTCTGGTGCCACCGTTGCTGTTGATCGATTACAATCGTATCATGCACATAGGGAGGAGGATCATTTGCCATTATATCCTGTTGAAAATGAGGTCACTGCTTTGCATATGATCAGTGGGGATGATGACATTGGTTTCGATCAGTCGGAGCTGGTCCAGGTGACTGGTGAGGAAAGTAACACTGAGCTAAGCCATGCAGTTGTGAAGGTTGATGAAACCCACCTTTTTGAAGCAACTGAAAAGATAAACGACTCACAAATTTGTAATGCAATGAACGAGGTCAAGGACTTCCGAATTAGTACCAAGGTTGATTCTCAGATTTGTAATGCAACGACGGTCATTGACTCACAGCTCTGCGATGCACCGGAGGAGGTTATCAACTCACAGATTTGCAATGCAGAGCAGGAGGTTGACGATTCACATGCTTGTGATGCAACACAGGAGGCTACCGACTCTCGTCTTTCTGCAGCATCTGAAAAGGTTGATGACTCCGAGCTTCCTGAACTTACCACTGAAAGTGATCGACAAACGGCTAAATTGGAAACAGAGGTTCCAGAGTCTTCTCTTGAGATTCCTCAGGATATTGCAAACCAGAGTAACTATAGTGTTGTAGTATAAAGTACTGGTGCTATCATGAAATTTTGCTGAGGTAATCATTCTATATGATTTAGAAGATGCTGACTAACATTGTTTACAATTGTATGTTCAATCATATTTTGATTATTCAGGCCTTGCATAATACATTCTTATTATTTTTGATTGCGAGATTAGCAATCAAATACTCATCACTATGTATATATGGCTGTAATTTTTGGCTAGTTGATGATAAGATGCTTTGTTTTTGTGCTGATCAGTGTACTGTGCTATTTTGCAACATTTGAGATATTATTGCATATGATCTACTTGTTACATACGGGAAGTAATGTTTCAAAGTTCAGTGTTTTTTCAGCCTAATGTTGAATTTTTATTTATGGGTGACTGTTCGTTCAATATAGTTTATCCAATGACCAAAATATCGAGTATTGACGAAATATTGATGGTTCGGAAAATGGAAATTTCGATGGAAATATTAAGAAAATTTCGATATCGATAAATTTTTGAAAGAAATGAAGGAAATTCAGAGAAAATCATTGAAATTTTAAGCGAAACTTTGTGAACTGCTTATTTGATCAACTATCTATATATTATGAATCTATATTCAGTGCGGATACCTCTGATCCGGATGCTCGTAGTGTAGTGTTGGATTGCTTACAACCCAAGGTAACCGAAGTGATGAACTCTAGTCTTATAGCTCCGTACTCTAATGATGAGATCAAGAGGGCGTTATTTCATATGCATCCCTCAACATCCCCAGGTCCTGATGGGATGTCCCCATGTTTTTTCCAGAAATTTTGGAAAGTGGTGGGATATGATGTTTGCTGTGCGGTCAGAGAAGTGTTGCCTACAGGTAACATCTCCCAGGAATCGAACTTTACACATCTCGCTCTTATTTCGAAGATCAAGGAACCAAAGCTCCCTTCTGATTTGAGACCAATTGCTCTATGTAACGTGGTGTACAAGATAGCTTCCAAGGCTCTGGCTAATAGACTCAAGCCGATTTTGCCTCACATTATTTCCCCGCTACAGAGTGCTTTTGTTCCAGGAAGATTAATTTCGGATAATACTTTGGTTGCTACGGAGATTGCTCACTTTATGAAGAAGCTTCGCCAGCAGGCTGAGGGATTTTTTTTCTCTAAAACTGGATATCTCAAAAGCGTATGACTGCTTGGAATGGCAATATCTTGACGCTATCCTTCTCAGGTTGGGTTTTTGTAGAAGCTAGGTTACCATTGTGTTAGCCACAGTGAAATCTGCCAGTTATTCCATTTTGATAAATGGTTCTCCCACTTGTTTTATCTTGCCTACCAGGGGTATTCAACAGGGCGACCCCTTATCTCCATATTTGTTTATTTTGTGCGTAGAAGGACTTTCAGCCTTGATCTCATCCTCTTTTCAGAACGGAACTATTAAAGGCTTAACTATGGCTCCTACTGCCCCCACTATTCATCATCTACTCTTTGCAGATGATAGTTTTCTCTTTGGGGAAGCCTCTGTTCGTGAATGTCAAGCCTTTAAACAGATACTTTCAGTGTATGCCCGAGCCTCAGGACAACATATTAATTTGCAGAAATCTAGTGTGGTCTTTAGTGGTAATGTCAGCTTACAGAACAGGAATAGTCTTGCAGCTATCCTTGGGGTGCAATGTGTTAAAGAACATGGTTTGTACCTTGGCTTGCCTATTCATGTTGGACATAACAAGAAAGCCATTTTTGCATACCTGAAAGAGAAACTGTCCAAGAGACTCATTAGTTGACGCTCCAAGATTTTGAGTTCTGGCGGGAAGGAATTATTAATAAAGGCGGTTGCTCAAACTTTACCTAACTATGTCATGAACTGTTATGCCTTGCTAATTAAAGTCTTTGTGTGATGAGCTACAATAGTTGTGCTGTCAATTCTTTTGGGGTAGTACTGATGAGAGAAAGAGAATACAATGGAGGTCTTGGGAAAGAATGTGCCTTCCCAAAAATCAGGAGGGGTATGGGTTTCAAGCACCTACATGCTCACAACCTGGCCATGTTGTCGAAACAGGGTTGGAGATTTCTTACTAAACTTGAGTCACTAGTGGCCAAAGGTTTTAAAGCAGTTTATCATCCTTCCTCAATGCAGATATGGGTGAGCGGCCTTCATATTCGTGGAGGAGCTTAATGGAGGCTCGTCCGGTTTTACAAGGAGGTTTGGCTTGGAGAGTTGGTGATGGTCAGCGTATTAACATTTGGGAGGATGAGTGGACCCCAAATGTCTCCCATCATTCTTTATCTCGACCGGTTGACTCTGTGTTTGATCTGGTTTCTGATTTGATTAATCGTGCTTCTTTGTCTTGGGACCATGTAGCTGTTCATGCTTGTTTTGAGCCTTAGGTGGCAGAGCAAGTCCTTTCTATTCCATTGAGTCTTCGATTTGGTAATGATCGGCCGTCTTGGAAGCTTGAGAAAAGAGGGCATTTTTCTGTCAAGACAGCTTATAGGGTTGCTTGTGATTTTTCCATTGGCCATATCTACGCTTCTACCTCGATGGGAGACCCATATAGTCCTCTTTGGAAAGCTCTATGGAAAGCTCAAGTCCCTAGTAAAGTGGCGATATTTGGATGGAGAGCTGTGCACAACCTCTTACCAACCAGAGCTGCTTTAACCTCCAAAGGTTATTCAGGCCCACTGCAGTGTGTGGTTTGTTCTAGAGATGTGGAAACCCTCAAACATCTGTTCTGTGAATGTAGTTTTGCCAGAGAGATCTTTGGAGCACCTCCTTTCTCTATTCCTATGACTACTCTAAGTTGGAAGGATTGGATCCTGGCTCGGGCTACTTCTTTAGAACCTACACTCTTTGGTCAAGTTTTGGTTCTTCTTTGGAGTATATGGAAGCACAGAAATAAAAAATTATGGAGAGAGAAAACTAACTGTTTGGACCCAAAATGAGCATTTTGGCCTGACAAGGCGTGTCATGGAGAAATTGAGCCAAAGTCAGTGGCTCAAGCTCTATATTGTCGACAAGTTTGAAATATATTATTTAGAGGCTAAATAAAGCCTACTATGGAAGATTATGCGAGGTGCAAGAAAAGAAAATGATGGAAGCATGGAAATGAAAAGTCAACTTTAGCACATTTTCCTACTTCGGCTAGGAGAAACCGAGCTAAACAAGGAAAGAGGGGTGGCAGACTGACCAAATGAACTCTAAATGAGCTGAAACACTGTAGATCCATTCTAGACAGCCCAAGGATCATTTCTTATGAAGAGTGCCGGAGCTAGTTTTGAGTGTAAGGCCTTCAAACAATCAGTCCAATTTTCTGCAGAAGCAAAACTGGAAAACTGGACCTGTAAGAGGTCCAGCAGCGTTTCCGACCCAACCACATGGAAGAAAACTCTGAAAATTTGCCACAATGATCTACACTCATTGTGGATCATTTGATGTGAAGAGGTCGAAGGCCCATTTTGAGTTCTTGGTGGAGATATAGCTGCAGCAAAATTGGAGTAGTAAGTGCTTAAACCTAACATTCCATTAGTGTTTAAGTGCTTAAACCTAACATTCCATTAGTGTTTTAAGTGATTAAACCTAACATTCCATTAGTGTTTTAAGTGCTTAAACCTAACATTCCATTAATGTTTAAGTGCTAAAACCTAACCCATTATGAGTTGTTTAAGGCCAAATAGTGTTGCTTGGTAGCCTATATATAGAGGCTACAACAAGTATCAAAAAAACAACAACACAAATCAAAACATCTCTAAGATGATCTAAGTTCTCTCTAGAGCAACCTCTCTAAGAGCAATTCCTTTCCTTCTCTTTCTCTTATAGGTGATCACACTTTAAGTCCTAGTCTCCTCAAGAGCCGACTATCAGTGCCACCAAACCCTCTGTCAACGTACTTCGGTCCTACTCTCCTCGGGAGCCGATTGTAGTACCACGACCACAACGGTTACAGAACCAGCCAAGCAAGGGTAACGCCCTCGTAGAAAGAGGAACAACACAATTCAACAACATCTCTAAGATGATCTAAGTTCTCTCTAGAGCAACCTCTCTAAGAGCAACTCCTATCCTTCTCTTTCTCTTATCGGTGATCACACTCCTAGTCCTAGTCTTCTCAGAAGCCGACTTTCAGTGCCACCAAACCCTCTGTCAACGTGCTTCGGTCCTAGTCTCCTCGGGAGCCGACGGTAGTGCCGCGACCACAACGGTTACAGAACCAGCCAAGTAAGGGTAACGCCCTAGCAACCCAGCCAAGCTAAAGTCACGCTTTAGCAAGTTCTCTCTACTTCCCAGTGGTTCTCGCTCTGCTCGATCTACAACATCGAGTATCGATTGTGATTTTCAAGAAGCTCAGCAAAAGTCCTCGCCACGAGGCATAAAGAATCCCACGACGAGGTTGGTGCTCTCCTCGTCTACAATCGCTTGATAGAAGTTAGGTCAAGGGACACCCCCGACGACCGCACCCGAACGGTGCTGGCACGCCCGCGCATAAAAGAGACTGTTGACCAGTTGCAACAAAATTGGAGCCAAACACTAACACTAGTGCTAATCTAGTGGTCAGTGCTATGGCCTGGCATGATGAGTACATGCAAGCTAACCGGTCTGCTGCCGTCTCCTTTCAAGACCGATCACAACCCAAGAAGCACTGGACTCCCCCAGTTGATGGTTTCTTAAAGTTGAATGTGGATGGTTCCTTCCTGCCTTCAATCCCGTATGGTGGTACGGGGGGTGTAATTAGAGACTCCCATGGTCAGTTCATTGCTGGCTTCTCTTGTAGAATGGAGTTTGTTAGCTCCCCGTTACACATTGAGTTACTTTCTTTGAAGAATGGATTAGAGCTGCTTCAGGCTATGCAGATCACACGAGCTATAGTAGAGGTGACTCCTTACTTGCGGTGCAGGCTATTACTCAACAGTTGGGGACCTCTCCCCTTTGAGTGCCTTGATCACAGACCTCCAGTCTCTATTAGCTGCAAGTACGGAAGTTGAGCTCTGTTTTGTCCCCCATCAAGCTAATGTTGTAGCACATAGAGTCATAGACTAGCTAGCTGTAGCTATGAATCTAATATCAATGTTGATTGGTTTGTTAATGCTCCAGAGTTCATCTCGGATGCCCTCATGTACGATTCTCATCGTATCTAATAATATTACTCCTATTTCTTAAAAAAAAAAACTATCTATTATATTGGAAAAAAAAAACATACGGTGTACAAGCTTCATTTCATAGTGAATTATAGTAATTTAGAGTAAATGTTTGATGTCGCCCGTATAATATTTGGTACTTTTAGAATAAATAATTCTAATTAGAAATTTTATAAAGTTGTAGAACTATTCAATCAATAAATAAAAATGAATTAATATTACTACAACGTGGCAAAAGTATTTAGGAATGTTAGAGTCGAAAAACTAAAAATCTATAGTTGCTAGAAATTATATAGAAGTTAGAGGTTTAAATTAATTGTCTAAAGAAATTAATAATCTATTCCATCAAAAAAGTACTAATATAAAAAAAAATTGTACAAGTACTTAGATCAACCCCAGTCGAGTTGCCTGGGGTGTTTTTTGACTTGATATCCGAAGGGATCTGTTCGAAAATATCGCACATTTTCAAAAATATTGCACGAAATATTGTTGGTAGGCAACCAAAATATCAGAGTAAAAAAAAACGAAAATTTTGCCAGCGAAATTATCGATTTTTCGGTCATTGAGTTTATTTAAAATATATTATATTAAGAGTTTCATACAATTGATTATGCGTGTTTGCATTTGTCTAGGTCCTTGGGTAAGTCATGTTCAAACTATACTCCAAATCTTTTTTTGTACCTAGAGATTTTTCAA
The DNA here is from genome assembly GCF_958449725.1 of Rosa rugosa. Lineage (NCBI taxonomy): Eukaryota > Viridiplantae > Streptophyta > Magnoliopsida > Rosales > Rosaceae > Rosa > Rosa rugosa. The sequence goes on along the minus strand of NC_084820.1, from coordinate 57,916,764 downwards.
TTTACAGACTGTGTTTGAAAATGGCTTCTTGCCAATCTATAAGAGAGGAGAAACTCTAATAAGCTAGGTGAAATATTGGAACCCCAGATAACAAAGGAGTAAAGCTTGTGTCTTACTCCTCCTACTTCTATGAGGACAAACTTTGCAATTTGAATTCAGTTGGATGAAACGTATTACCTGGGAAGCATATTCCTTATTTTGGAAGTTTGGATGTGTGCTAAATTGATGTGTTCTTCAATTATTTAGGTAATAAAAATTAGGTATCAACTTCTATGGCCAAAATCCAGATACCAATTATTGTATTAAGTTATTAACGATTTCGATTCATGTTGGGTTTGAGCTGCTATGTCTGGTTTGTATATCTCTGTCATGATTTTTTGTGAGGATCATGGGTACAGTTTAAGGCTTTTGTTTACTAAACTCAACATTCAATACCTGAATTTGAGGTTGGGTGCGGACAAGAATCACCATAGTTTTTATGAGGGGTACAATTCCAATGCTACTATTGTGAATGACCTAGATATAATGCCAACAATGTACTAGTAACTCCAATCTGAGTGTCATTAACCCAATTATCAGATGACACCCAATGATCAAAGGGTGAATATGAAAGTGATATGCTTTAGGTTTGAGAATTGAAAGAGCAAAAACATTTGAATTTACTTTTGAGTTTTGTACACCAGAGGAGGAAGTAAAGTAAATTAATCGTTTTCATCTGCTCAGGGAGGAAAACAAGGTAGGAAAAGTAAATTTTTTTTTTTTTTTTATAATATTTTTGTGATGAGTCAAAATTTATCAATAATGGGAGGACATATAGAAAGTACTGAAACACAATGAGTTAAAATTGATCAATAATGGGAGGACTGAGGACATAGAAAGTACTGAAACACAAAGCAAGTATTTTGGTAATCTATAATTTACAACTGCTCTGGTCTTTTCCAAGATGGGTAGGTACTGATCTTTGCAATGGGAAAGACTCATATCTGTATTCTATATCATAATGAAGGGTATTCTTGGGGAATTTAATGTACTAATGGTACTTGACTATAAATTTTGTACTGAAACCAAGTTCTAGGAGTGATGTTAAGGCCATCATATTGTATTATTAACTTATTAGTTATTAAGTATCTTGATAGCCCACCTGGGTATTTTATGCTTAGTTGCTTAGTATTGGTAATCTGTAATGGTTTAGCTCGCAAAAGAAACATTTTGAACAGTAGTGAACTATTGATCCCTCCAAATCCAAAGGAAAAAAATATGCTTGCAAAAGTGAAACATGCACCTTATTTTTCCCAACACTCAACTTTCTGCCTAATAAGTTCTCAATCTCTTGACCCTACCTTAGCTTTCAAATTATCAAACCTCTCACTCAAATGTCTATGACCCCCCCTTCTGATTATCACCACTCCACCTATCACTTCAATCACTTCTTTCACAGTCCTCTCTCATTCTCTCCCTCACTCATATACAGAGGCACTCAATCATCTCCCACACTTAAACTGATTCCAGCACAGAAAAAATGCTGCAACAAACCAAGTCTCCATACCTTGACACAATGTACTGTTCCTTCTCAAACTCCCTCTCTCTAATTCTGCTTCTTCTGATCCTCCCACTCTCTTCTTCTATTCCTTCTGTCTCAAACTCAAATGCACACCATTCCACCAACGCCATCAACATGGTTCCATCTGAAGCAGAAACTCTCTTCACCATCATGGAGTCCATGTCCTCTGATCAAACCTGGAGAGTCTCCTTTCCCAAACCATGTCAACCAGGCCAAACATGGCCTGGAATCGAGTGCAAACTAGGAGCAGACAACCACCTACATGTCTCAAGGCTTGACTTTGGTAACCATCCAAATCCAAGTTGCAAGAGAACAGCTACATTTCCTTCAGAAATCTCTGCTCTTCCACATCTTCAATCTGTGTTCTTCTTCAACTGCTTCACTCACACTAAGACCAGTTTCTCTGTTTCAAGAGCCTCCAATGCTTCTTCACTTCAACAGCTCAGTCTCCGATCGAATCCGGCACTAGTTGGTCCAATCCCACCTCAGATTTCATCACTCAAGTCCCTTGAAATCCTTACATTGTCTCAAAACCGCCTCACCGGAAAAATCCCACCAGAGATTTTCAGCTTGAGCAGCTTAGTACACCTTGATTTGAGCTACAGTATGCTGACAGGCACTATCCCAGTCCAACTAGGCAGTCTCAGAAACCTTCAAGGCCTTGATTTGAGCTACAATATGCTCACTGGGTCAATCCCAAACACAATTGGGGAACTGGTGTTGCTTCAGAAAGTTGACTTCAGCTCAAATTTGCTCAGTGGGGGCATTCCTGAGGGAATTCATCAGCTCAGTTTGTTGAATTTCCTGGCTTTGAGCAACAACAAATTGCATGGACAATTCCCAAAAGGTTTGGAGAAACTGCAAAGCTTGCAGTATTTAATTTTAGATGGTAATCCAATGAACATAACTCTGCCATTGGAGCTTGGTAAGTTGGTGAAACTTCAAGAACTCAGGCTTGCTGATTCTGGGTACTCAGGTACTATACCAGAAAGCTTTTCACAGCTCAAGAACTTGAGCACTTTGTCATTGCAGAACAACCGTCTAACCGGTGAAATTCCGGTTGGTTTTGGCAGTCTCTCACACATATACCACTTGAATCTTAGTAGGAACATGTTGGGTGGTGTTGTGCCTTTCAATCCAAGTTTCTTGAGTAGGTTGGGAAGGAACTTGGATCTTAGTGGAAACCCTGGTCTCTGCTTGAGTCCCTCTGAAGCACATATTTTGAAGATTGGAGTTAATGTTTGTGGAACCAATATCAATGGTTCTGCTATCCTTCCATTGAAGAATTCTCAAGCTTCATCTGGGCTCTCTAAACCGTTCGTTCTCCTTACACCTGCTTTATGTGTTTTGGGATTGCATCGGATATTGTTTCTAGTATAATATTCTTAATCTCACAGTATATATTTGTACTCTAGCCTAGTTTCTTAATGATTATGTTGCCTGGTCTCTGTAGAAATTTTAAATATGTAGATTGTCTAGTAGAAATAAGAATCTCATGGGTTCTGAGACTCTGAATGTGGTATGAGCAGGTGCCAAGTTTAGAAGAACTGTAAGGTTTTTTTTCTGCTATGCAAGTTTCCATTTTTAGCAGAGGCCCTAGTTTCTGTAGATCATGGGGTCTAGTGTAAATGCATTTGGATCTGAGCATCATTTGTTCACAATCAAGCCATGTGCTCTAGTCATAAAGCTGATCATGTTGTGGTTGAAAGCTTTATATCAAGAAGGTAATTTTTGGGTTGCATTTGGATCTGAAATTGATGGAGTTAAATTTGAGCCTCTGGTTTAAATTTTTGCATGAAATGCTAAAAGACCCTGTTGTATGGTTCTGCAAATATTTCCATGGAAATTTGGTGCTCTTGATTATGACACTAAATTGAGACGTTTCTATTTGCATGAAAGAGACAGCATCACCTGACACTCTTTTCTGGGGAACATGTGTTGATGTCCTAAGATTGCATCTTGTATATCACAAGACTCATCGATTCTATTAAAGGTTTAATATATAGTGTGAGGCCATATGGTTGCTGGGAGTTGGGACCAGAGAGATGGTTTTCTTTAATTTGGAAGACAGAAAAATCAATCTGAAACGTCAATTTTACCCAAATCAAATTTGCAATTTCAATGTTTGATTATGAAATTTCCCTATTTACATTGTTGTTTAGTTTTGAAATTGAATTTAGCCCAATTTTCTTTTGAATCATGGTTCCCTCTCTGTTTTCCACAGGCCGAGTTGTGGTTGCATGTGTGAGATGACAGAAAATTGATATTTCAAGAGTTGATTATATCACATTATTGTGTTAAATGATGTTCCAAAAATTTTAAAAATGGAGTGAAATCCACACTTCTCATTTTACAATTCACATTCCGTGTTTCTTTTTTTAATATCTTAAGTTTTGTCATTTTTGTAGTGTGGATCATAAACATGTGACGTTAAGATACTAAAAATGAAATATAGAGTGTGGATTGTAAAATCACTAAAATGAAGAATGTGAATTTCATTCCCTTTTAAAAATGTCGCAACTTCATTATATTGATTGTCAATCCACCATATGCAATACTTTGTGCAACATTCATCTTGTGAAAACCACAGTAAAAAACAACATATCAATTTGCTGGGTATGATATGGTAAGTTATCGAGGTGGAATGAACTCTTTAACTCTCTCTCTCTAAGCTTAAAAACAAAATCAAACAGTGAAAAAGAAACCACAATGGTGGGGTATGTGAGGACAATGCCTTGTGGAGCTTGATGAAACAAGACCACCAGAGAGGACAGATTATCAAGGACACATGAACATTGTTATAGAGCTGGATCCCATGTTCCCTTTACATATTGCAAACTCTTCACTGTTTCTTAAACAGTATTTTTCGTACACAATTACTGCTTTCTAATTTGTTGTCCCTCTCAAGATGACCTACTTACCCCATTCAATTTTGAATTTGAATCAGATAACCATATGATCTTGCTCATGAGTGTTAATGTCTTGCAACAACTTCAACATATATTCAAACCTAAAATCCGACGTAGGGTCCTCCCGTCTTTCTCTAAAGCACAACTGCTCAATTACTTACCCCCACCCCATACATTACTAGGGTTAGTCATCACTGTCTTCTTCTATATAATGTTGAATCATCGATTAGGTACATGTGCGGTTTCGATTTATAATTTGATAGTATAACTTGTTAGATTATTACTTAACGTCCTAATTCTAAGATACGTCTTAGTTTAAAAAAAAGATACGTCTTAGTTTAAAAACACAATTTACATGACCATATTTAACAAATATATTTCCTATGTATATGTACGTACATATCCTTGATGGCAGTGAATTTTTGTGAAACCACATGAACACATTAAGTTAAGGCCCCTCATAAACGTGACCAACCATTAATGGGAGAAGAATCAAATCCTAGTTTCAATTTTGGGAAACAGTTCAAACAAGTAAAATCCAAAAACCTCACACGCATTCCCTTCCCAAATGCCATAAATGTGTTCTTCTAACACAGTCACTTGTCACAACCACCATCCATTTTTCATGTTTCCATCCATGAATAACCAGTGGAAGCCTCATCACTGTGTCTGCCAAGCTTTGTCACCCAAACCAAGTTCTGGCAAATATGAAGAAGAAAGGAGGAGACCCTTCTGCGAACTGGGTTTGGTTTATGCAGGTGTGGTGGGGTAAAGAAAACCCTAGAGTTGATGCTGATAGATAGAACTGTTTGTGTCACTTTCTTTGTGGAGCCAAAGTTTTACAGAGCCAATTTTCAAAAAAAAGTTTTACAGAGCCCTCACGTGGATAAGCAGTAGTGTGTTAGCAGTACAAGGTTTTACACTACAATGGTTTTCTCAGTTTTTTTTTATTTATTTTTTTATCTGAAATAGTGTTTTTTTCTGTTCTCCTTTTCCCTTTCTCCTACTTTGAGAAGGCCAGAAGGGAGATACTTCTGTAAAAAAAAAAGAAGGGAGATACTTCCAACTAAGATTCAACAATGTCATGTTCAATCATGCAAGTGCGAGGGGCGTGCGCCTTTATGCACACATCATCTCAGGGACTATTTTCATCTGTGATAGATTGGAATCTAACAGCTCTCTATATATGTCCTGGAGGGGACAACACAGAGAAGTGGCCGGTGTTATTATTGCACTCTAGTATTTACATGGTAGGGGAATATAATTCAAGTGCATAGCTGTTTATTCAAATAAATTCAACTACGAAGGAGTAATTTTCAGAGTGCATTTCATGATTTTTGAGACTGTGACCAACGTTTGTTTTTTTTTTTTTTTCTGTTTTTTTTTGTTTTTTTCTCTTTTAGACTGTTGGGGACGAAGTACTTGTTGAAAAAAAAAGACTATTATCTATGAAATTTTATTGGCAAAACTTTTTTTTTTTTCCTTAGAATGAAGTCAATCAATTGTTGGCTACTTGGCTTTTTGTAGCTAGAACTCTACTGAATTTTTTTTTGGTTCTAGATGTTTAACTTTCTGACCGAGTCATAACCGTAACTAGCTATGAATCATTCAAAGAGTAGAACTGTAGAACTAGAGTAGTTTACGGTCTATGGGTTGAAAGCTTTATGGCTTTTGCCCTAGACTCGTAGTCATCATCAAATACGTCTATAAACATTACTTGAGAATGCCTTTCAAAGGCTGTAGGTTTATTTATATCTTTAGTTTAGTTTTTGGGTTTTTGTCCATTTACTCCATTTCTAGAGATTTTTTTCCCACTTACCCCATTAAGTTTTTTTAATTTCCTCTTACCCAAAACACTCTGTTTGGACCCAAAATGAGCATTTTTGCCTGACAAGGCACGTCTTGGAGAAATTGAGCCAAAGTCAGTGGCTCAAGCTATATATTGTCGACAAGTTCGAAATATATATTTAGAGGCTAAATAAAGCCTACTATGGAAGCATGAAAAGTCAACTTTAGCACATTTTCCTACTTCGGCTAGGAGAAACCGAGCTAAACAAGGAAGGAGGGGTGGCAGACTGACCAAATGAACTCGAAATGAGCTGAAACTCTGCAGATCCATTCTAGACAGCCCAAGAATCATTTCTTATGAAGAGTGCCAGAGCTAGTTTTGAGTGGAAGGCCTTCAAACAATCAGTCCAATTTTCTGCAGAAGCAAAACTGGAAAACTGGACCTGTAAGAGGTCCAGCAGCATTTCCGGCCCAACCACATGGAAGAAAGCTCTGAAAATTTGACACAATGATCTACACTCATTGTGGATCATTTGATATGAAGAAGTCGAAGGCCCATTTTGAGTTCTTGGTGGAGATATAGCTGCAGCAAAATTGGAGCAGTAAGTGCTTAAACCTAACATTCCATTAGTGTTTTAAGTGCTTAAACCTAACATTCCATTAATGTTTAAGTGCTAAAACCTAACCCATTATGAGTTGTTTAAGGCCAAATAGTGTTGCTTGGTAGCCTATATATAGAGGGTACAACAAGTAGAAGAACAAGAACACAATTCAACAACATCTCTAAGATGATCTAAGTTCTCTCTAGAGCAACCTCTCTAAGAGCAACTCCTCTCCTTCTCTTTCTCTTATCGGTGATCACACTCCTAGTCCTAGTCTTCTCAGAAGCCGACTTTCAGTGCCACCAAACCCTCTGTCAACGTACTTCAGTCCTAGTCTCCTCGGGAGCCGACGGTAGTGCCGCGACCAAAAGAAGACAACAACACAATTCAACAACATCTCTAAGATGATCTAAGTTCTCTCTAGAGCAACCTCTCTAAGAGCAACTCCTCTCCTTCTCTTTCTCTTACCGGTGATCACACTCCTAGTCCTAGTCTTCTCAGAAGCCGACTCTCAGTGCCACCAAACCCTCTGTCAACGTACTTCGGTCCTAATCTCCTCGGGAGCCGACGGTAGTGCCGCGACCACAACGGTTACAGAACCAGCCAAGCAAGGGTAACGCCCTAGCAACCCAGCCAAGCTAAAGTCACGCTTTAACAAGATCTCAATACTTCCCGGTGATTTCGCTCTGCTCAATCTGCAATATTGAGTATCGACTTGTGAACAAGAAGAAACTTCAGCAAAGTCCTCACCACGAGGCACAAAGAATCCCACGACGAGGTTGGTGCTCTCCTCGTCTACAATCGCTTGATAGAAGTCAGGTCAAGGGATACCCCCGACGACCGCACCCGAACGGTGCTGGCACGCCCGCGCAGAAAAGAGACTGTTGACCAGCTGCAACAAAATTGGAGCCAAACATTTTGGCATGCCCAGTGGGACAACATCAGAGTTTTTTCTCTTGAAGCACATTCAACCACCGGGCTTCAAAACAAACATTTTGGCACGCCCAGTGGGACTACATCTGAAGTTTTTCTCTTGAAGCACATTCAACCACCGGGCTTCAAAACAAACATTTTGGCACGCCCGGTGGGACAACACTAGAGTCTTTTTGTGTTCGCCATCATTGGAATGCCAGGGGAAAATCTTTACCAAAAGAAATTCCTAAAGTGACAAGATGGCCAATGTTGCCACCATTGGCAATATTGACATTGATGACGAGTTCGAACCACTCATCATTCCACCAGATGCTAGCCTGGATGAGAGGCTTCGCATCCTTACAGTGCATGGTGAAAATTATGGGAAGCATCTGGCAGCTTCAATCGCGAAAAGGGAACAACGAATTATCGAGTTGGAGCAGCGAATGAATCAGAATGCTCAGAAAGCTAAAGAGCAGTCACAAAAGCTTTTCTCGAGCAGAGACAAACAGACTGCCTAACCTGCCGCAAACATAACATCTGAGTTCACAACCTTGCGCAAGGAGGGTTCCATCTTGGCTACCCAAGTCGGTTCACAGCAAGGAGAATTGAAAAGTCAAGAATCTGCTCGCGAAGAGGTGGTTTCTGAGGTTGAATTGCCTACAGATGGCGATAAACCTAAACGCCTCACTGGAGAATCACAGCCTTACACAGAGGTTGCTTTTGGAGAAGATGATCCACAAGATTGTTCTTCTGACAATAAAGTTGTCTCTGAACAAATATCTGAATTCTCCACTGACCCAGCCATATATGTGGCTACTGATCAGATTCTTGGGGGGCAAGATGGAGCTCATGTTCATTCTGTTGATCACCAAAATGAATTTCTTAAAAATTCTAATAGCCAAGCGGTGATTAAATATGATCTAGGCGACCAAATTGTCGTTTTTGAGGCTCTTGATCATGAGAATTCAAACCAACAAGTGGTCGTCTATAATGGCCATTCTGTGGCTAATTCTATGCCAACAAAGATACTTGGGGGGCAAGATTACTCCTCCTACGAGCTAAATTTCTTCCAATTTTGGCACGCGAAGTATCTTTGTTGCCTTCCTTCAAGCTCTCACAAGGGGGGTTTTCATGCTATAAATTTTTACGCATCTGAGCTTGGAGTGAAGCATAGATGGCCTCCCCCGTGGCCTTCTGGAGGTTAGCTAAACATAGTGCTGCTAACTTCTTTCTTTGTTTTTAATTTCCTGTCAGTTTTCAGTTTTTTACTTTTATTTTCGTCATTTATAAATAAAAAAAAATACAAAAAGAGTTTCAAATTTGTGTGTCGCGGAGGATGCAAAAGTTGTGTTCTTGCCTAAACAGTGGCTTGAACTTTTTGATATACTTAGAGGGCATTGGTTTTGGCCTGGGCACATATACAAGAGGCATTTAATATGCCTAATATGGAATCGGTCAAGTAATTTCAATCAAGCCAATAAAAGTGGCTTTTGGAGCAACAACATTATAAGAGCAGTGCTGATTCAAGACCTCTTCAGTCAAGACGAAGACCTTTGACTTCGAGGTCTGGGGGGCAATGTTTGGACCCAAAATGAGCATTTTTGCCTGACAATGCACGTCTTGGAGAAATTGAGCCAAAGTCAGTGGCTCAAGCTATATATTGTCGACAAGTTCGAAATATATATTTAGAGGCTAAATAAAGCCTACTATGGAAGCATGAAAAGTCAACTTTAGCACATTTTCCTACTTCGGCTAGGAGAAACCGAGCTAAACAAGGAAGGAGGGGTGGCAGACTGACCAAATGAACTCGAAATGAGCTGAAACTCTGCAGATCCATTCTAGACAGCCCAAGAATCATTTCTTATGAAGAGTGCCAGAGCTAGTTTTGAGTGGAAGGCCTTCAAACAATCAGTCCAATTTTCTACAGAAGCAAAACTGGAAAACTGGACCTGTAAGACGTCCAGCAGAATTTCCGGCCCAACCACATGGAAGAAAGCTCTGAAAATTTGTCACAATGATCTACACTCATTGTGTATCATTTGATATGAAGAAGTCGAAGGCCCATTTTGAGTTCTTGGTGGAGATATAGCTGCAGCAAAATTGGAGCAGTAAGTGCTTAAACCTAACATTCCATTAGTATTTTAAGTGCTTAAACCTAACATTCCATTAATGTTTAAGTGCTAAAACCTAACCCATTATGAGTTGTTTAAGGCCAAATAGTGTTGCTTGGTAGCCTATATATAGAGGGTACAACAAGTAGAAGAACAAGAACACAATTCAACAACATCTCTAAGATGATCTAAGTTCTCTCTAGAGCAACCTCTCTAAGAGCAACTCCTCTCCTTCTCTTTCTCTTATCGGTGATTACACTCCTAGTCCTAGTCTTCTCAGAAGCCGACTTTCAGTGCCACCAAACCCTCTGTCAACGTACTTCGGTCCTAGTCTCCTCGGGAGCCGACGGTAGTGCCGCGACCAAACAAGACAAGAACACAATTCAACAACATCTCTAAGATGATCTAAGTTCTCTCTAGAGCAACCTCTCTAAGAGCAACTCCTCTCCTTCTCTTTCTCTTATCGGTGATCACACTTCTAGTCCTAGTCTTCTCAGAAGCCGACTTTCAGTGCCACCAAACCCTCTGTCAACGTACTTCGGTCCTAGTCTCCTCGGGAGCCGACGGTAGTGCCGCGACCAAACAAGACAACAACACAATTCAACAACATCTCTAAGATGATCTAAGTTCTCTCTAGAGCAACCTCTCTAAGAGCAACTCCTCTCCTTCTCTTTCTCTTATCGGTGATCACACTCCTAGTCCTAGTCTTCTCAGAAGCCGACTTTCAGTGCCACCAAACCCTCTGTCAACGTGATTCGGTCCTAGTCTCCTCGGGAGCCGACGGTAGTGCCACGACCACAACGGTTACAGAACCAGCCAAGCAAGGGTAACGCCCTAGCAACCCAGCCAAGCTAAAGTCACGCTTTAGCAAGATCTCAATACTTCCCGGTGATTTCGCTCTGCTCAATCTGCAATATTGAGTATCGACTTGTGAACAAGAAGAAACTTCAGCAAAGTCCTCACCACGAGGCACAAAGAATCCCACGACGAGGTTGGTGCTCTCCTCGTCTACAATCGCTTGATAGAAGTCAGGTCAAGGGACACCCCCGACGACCGCACCCGAACGGTGCTGGCACGCCCGCGCAGAAAAGAGACTGTTGACCAGCTGCAACAAAATTAGAGCCAAACACACTCTAAGGAGGTCTTCCCTAATACCCCATGGGAGGTTCTATTCAGACCTCTTCTAATTTTTGTAAATTCTTTTTTCCTATTTTACCCCTTCTATAAGTTAAAAAAAAAAATTAATAAAAACTGCCTCTTTTATGTTCTCCTCAACAGAGTCAAATCCTCTTTCTTTCATTTGTTCAACCCACCAAAGGTTCTCTATTCTTTTAATATAAGGTCATGGAGATTGATCAACAAGTTTTATTTTTTCATTCTTTTTCCACCCAAGCTCTATATAAACAATAATGGCTTCCATAATCATTGACTACCTGTTCTTGATTTTGCGATTGAATTGGGACTTATCAGCTAAGTATGTGGTTGGGTTGAGGTTCAAATTAAAGGCTTGCCAAATCCATATTTATAATTTTATATAAGTTGAAACGATAATCGGAGGAAAACATGATATTGAATTGGGTTTAATGAGCTTTGTACTTCCTGGGTTTGAGAAAAGCGAGAGGTACCAAAATTGGATTGCTTCGCACAAAGAATTGGTCTTTATTTTGGTTTTTTGATGCATCAATAATGTTTAATGAGGCAAAGATTGAACGTTTTTGGAGGGAGGTGCAGTTTTGATGATGATGTGATGATCTTTTCTAAATTGGAATGAAATAGAGAATTTGTTAGGTGCAAGAAGAAAATATGGAATATGAAAGCATGATTTGATGAACTCTTTGCTCATTTTGCTGCTCAAAAGGGAGGTTTGGCTTCCCGGATCCATACCCAAAGACCAATTCTTGTTGTTTTTTAAGGTCTCATTGCGAGGAAGATCAAATAGTTGGGTTTGTGATGAATAGGAAATTTTTTCTCTTCTTCTTATTTTTTTAGTGTGTAAAATAGGAAATAAAATTTTACAAAAATTATAAGAGGTCTAAATAGCAAATAGGGAGGTCTAACTAGAACCACCCATACCCCATTAATATTTTTTTTTTGTTTTTATTTATTTTTTAATACCATTTTACCCTCACCTTTGTTACTTAGAGAGAAAATGGAAGAGAGAGAAACCATAAGGGACTTCGCCGGAGCCCGGAAAGGTTTATTACCCAATAGACGTTTATTGAAAGTTCTGTTGGGGGGCAATAGACGTTTATCAACTGTGTATTGCCCCCCAATAGACGTCTATTGCCCCCCAACAGAACTTTCAGTCGCCGGAATGGGAACCAATCTCTTTAAATTTAGACAAATAAACTTTGATTAAATAAAAAAAATGAGAAGATTACATCAATTCAAATCGTCTATTGCCCCCCAATAGACGCTTCAACAGACGTCTATTGCCCCAATAGGTTTTTTTTTTTTTTTTTTTCATTTTTCTTTCCTTTGGGGCCTCCTGACCCATTTTACCAAACAAAAATGAAAAAAAAAAACGAAAGAGAGAAATTGATTTGGGCAACGAATCATATTTCTCCATTCTCCTCTGCCACCGGCCTGCGTTGAGCACCGGAGCTACGGCGGAGTGGATCGAACGCCGTGATGCGCAGCGGAGACGGCGGAGTGGAGCGGATGCCGGAATCTGGGCAAGAAGTCTACGCCGCGTCGGAGGTGAAGATCGGGGAGTGCATAGACGTCAGAGATGCACAGCACCGGTGGGTTGGTCCTCGACGTACACGTCAACTTTCCGGCGAGCTCTTTCATCAGAGAGAGAGTGCATCGCCGGCAGTTACTGGAGAGAGAGAGAGAGATGGGACGGGATTGTGGTGGAGAGAGAGAGAGAGACAGATGCATGGCTTGATGTAGTTTTTTAATTAGACTGAGGGCAAAAATGTCAATTTAATTTAAATTGGGTAAAGGGGAATAAAAATATGTTACTAGGGTAAGTGAGATAACTTTTGCTCATTTTGGGGCTTTGGGTCAAGGACCCTTAGTTTTTATTGGCAGTTAGATTAACCTTAGCTTTTCATAAAAAGCCATAACCATAATTAGGTGCATATGATCTCAAGTTCTAAATCATGTTGGAAGGGCACTCTCTCTAAACCTCTCGACTTCTCTCTAAACCCTAAAGGTCGGCTTTTTCTGACTGCGAGTTCGTGCTCGTCCGGTGGCACCCGAGCGTCTGGGCTGGCCTCCGGGCTGTGCTGACGTCTTGGGATATGCTGCCGGACGGGTATTCTATTGCATGTGGGTCTCTGTCGAAGGGATGCAGAGCTGGGCTTGGCGGCTGGTATCGACTGGGCTAGAGGGAGGTGGTGGTCGTGCAACCAGGGAGGGAGATCGATCCTTGAGGCGGGTTTTTGGATCGACGACGCCACAGGTTTTTCTCGTCGGTGGTGTGTGGTGCTAAGATCTGTGATCTTGATTTTCTCCGTGCTAGCGTCGGTCGTGGTGGCGAGGCCGTGGTGGTTTGGGTCGTGCACGGTGAGAGATTGTGGCGGTGCGGATCGAGGCGACTCGGGTCGTGGCGGCAGACGGTGGACGGAGATCTGCCTAACTGTGTCGTACGGCGGGGATGGGATGGACAGGTGGACTGGGCCGGATCAGTTTGTTGGGCCCTGCGTGGATCTCCTTTGCCGGCTGCCCTATTTGGGTTTTTAGTTTTGGGTTAGGGTTTTTTGGCCCTAGTCCATTATTTATGTTTTAGTATTGTCTTTTACAATAATTTCCTTTTAGGAAGCTAATGCACGTTATGTGCACTCTATGTACCTCTAGCATCTCTGGAGTAGTACCAAAGGAGGACCCCCGCTATCTCTACTAATTTGATTGTAAAATGAGTAGGTCTATTCCTATGTACCACTGTGGGTACCACCACTATCTTCTTGTCTGCCTATGTCCTTAAATGGCAGCAGAAGGGTATGTAACGGCCTATTATGGCTTGTGATGAATTGTCTCTCGGGCCGATTCAAAAAAAAAAAAAAAAAAAACCATAACCATAAACTTATCATTATCAGTTAGATTAACTTTTCAGAATAAGAGTAGCTTCACCGATAATGAAAACTAAATTAACCTTATATATATGAAGTAGCTCTAGCTTCATCTAAACGATGTCTCTAGTTAGATTAACTTTACTATCAGCACCGTACCAAAATTCTAACATCTCTCACACCAATTTCGGACGTGAATTGAAGAAATATTTTTCAGCTTACCTAGTAAGCTTGGTGTTGGACAGTGGACACCCAACCTTTGTCGATTGTTGTCTGAATCTCTTTAAGTAATTAGGCCTTCGGTTTAGGTGATCAATTGCCATGTAGTGACGTAGTGTAGTAGTAAGATTGTCGAAGATGAGCTTTGTATTTTTGAGTTCGACTTTTTACTTATTCATTTTGATTAAAGAAAGAAAATCAAAAATATTGTGGGCCGAGTGCTATATTGAGGTCCAATCCCTTTGTGAAGCCCAAACCCAATCCATTGGTAAAACCCTCTCCCTCTCTTCGCTCTTTGCTTGCTGTCACAACTCACAACAAGCATTCACCATATGGCCATGACTTGGAAGCTCCTGAAGCAACTCCGACCACCACCGTACACCGCCACCGCCTCTACGACCCTCCACCGCGCTCGATTTCTCAACTTCCATAATGCCGCTCGGCTCTTCTCCGATGCGCCTCCGCTGCCTCCTCCCTCCGGAGAGCCTCCGTCGATTCCACCGCCTCAAAACCCTCTGTCTCCCTCGCCGTCGTCTCTGAACCAAGCAGAACTCGCTAAGTTCGCCGCCATTGCCGGAACCTGGTGAGAGAAATTTTCCTTTCAAGATTTCAATTTGTGCATTTAGCTCTGGTTTTGTGATCAAGAAGAAACAAGTTCACTAACGAAATTAGATTTTTTTTATGGAAAAGGTGGGATTCTGAAGGACCGTTCAAACCTTTGCATGCGATGAATCCTACAAGACTCGCCTTCATTCGCTCCACGCTGTGTCGTCATTTCAGGTAGAGTTACTCTCTTTTCTGCTGTAGTTATAAGTTTAGTGAATATAAAAAATCAGTAGAATTGGTAATAATAAAGAACCTTACTTTCGAACATTCATCAGGAGTTAATAGGAATGTGATGCTTTCGTGTTTCTTATTTTCGTATGTGTTTCTGATATCAGGAGGGATCCATTATCTGCTAGGCCATTTGAAGGGCTCAAGTTTATTGATGTTGGCTGTGGTGGTGGAATTCTGTCTGAGGTATATTATGCATCATCTTTCTTTTCCGCTTTAACGCACAGCCATAGTTTCAAATTAGTCATTTGGGCATTTTGGCAATGGGGATCAAATGGTGTCGTCTGGCTGAACTTGTCTGTGGTAGATAAATTGTCGTCCATGATATTGGCAGCATTACTATTGTCCTTTTAGGCATGTAACTTTATCTAAGGTTTCTCTGCCTAGATGCATTATTTCTCTTTACGGCATATGAACCACTATGTTTCATTCCAATTAATCTACTTGTGTTTTGTTCGTCCATTATGTGTCATTCTTTTGGTTGAATATCTAAACTAGCTTGGATCAGTTTCTTTATTTATGGTTATTGTGTAATTGAACTGATAGTGTACAGGAAAACTGTATTTGGTCAAGGGGTGATGTTAATCTTTAATCTTCTTCAGCCTTTAGCACGGATGGGAGCTTCTGTGACTGGAGTTGATGCTGTTGAGAAAAATATCAGGATAGCTCGCCTTCATGCTGTATGGCCATTCTCTTGAACCGTTACTCTCAATTTTATGGTTTGAGGAATTCTGGTGTTCAAGTGACTTTTTGTATACATTAGGATATTTCTAAACATTAATCATTCACACAGGACTTGGATCCAGTGACCTCAAGCATTGAATATCATTGCACAACAGCTGGTACGTCCTATTCTAGTTCATAGTTTGTTTAGCTAAGTTTCTGGTTATGTCAATTCTATAGTGCATAGAATTGTATTTAATCTCTTGCATAATTTTGGAATGCATGCCTATCCCCCATTAACGATCATAATTAGTGCCTCATTTTGATGTGCCTAAGTTGTTACCTATAATATAGTCAAATCTGGTAAAGTAATGAGTAATACCCAACTGATCCAACTGATAAGTGATAACCACATAATATATGTTTTCTGTTTGACATGTCCCTATGATATAACTGCTATTGTGATTCTTTGTGGCCTCCTATTTGGTATCAATTTTTATTTTTTGGTGGTAAAAGTTCAAACGCTTTTGATATTCAAATTTATACTTAACCTGATTTAGTAATTGTATTTATGGTTGCTACCATTTAGTAAGTATTCTTTAGTTCCAGTACCTTTTATTTTCTTAAACTCAAGGCTTGTGTTTTTCAATCATGCACAGAAAAATTAGTGGAGGAGCAGAGGAGTTTTGATGCTGTGTTTGCTCTAGAGGTATGTTCTTGCATGTACGCACAATTATGTTTTTCTTATTGTATTCAGATTATCTTGGATTTATATCCATAAAATCCAATTTGGGTGTAAATTGATTATTACTCTAGGTAATTGAGCACGTGGCGAATCCTGCTGAGTTCTGCAAATCTCTGTCTGCCTTAACTGTTCCTGATGGAGCTACTGTGATTTCAACTATTAACCGTTCTATGAGAGCATATGCTACTGCAATTATTGCTGCCGAGTATCTCCTCCACTGGGTATCTATTTATTCCTTCACGTCTGCTGAAGTTGATTAACCATACAGCATCTATTGCTTTCCTTTAAATTGGTCATGCTTCATGTTGTGTTCTAGTCTTAAATGTAGTCCTTGATTGTTTGTGAATTTTCTGATCATCTTTTTCTTACGTTAAGGTATTACAATCTCATTACATTGCTATCATAGATACTTGTGTACTTGGTTATCTTAGAGATTCCCATAAAATAAGTGATATGTTGCTTTATTAGTTGGTGATCTTCACATTTAGAATATTCTCCTTCTCAATAACATCTATAGTCTATGATTCATCCATGCAAGTATTGAGTTTCCAAGAGAGCAATCAATGTATCAAGAAAGCCCATTCTGTTTTGTTCTATTGACCCTTTTGCATAGTCATTCAAAAATATTTCCTATTTCATTGGGTCTTTCCGACATATGAGAAAAAGGACTTCAAAATATGTTGTCAATGAAACAGTATCCACTTTTAAGTTTATAGCTTGGTTAATTGTAAGTAAAACATGTACTGAAGCTATAGAGATGTTTTATATGAAAGATGGACTCTTCTGTGCACACGTGTGTTATCCTCCAGTCATAGGTTTTTCACTTGTGGATGACATTTTGACTTGATCTGAATTGATTCTTTTGCAGCTTCCTAAAGGTACACATCAATGGTCCAGTTTCCTTACCCCTGAAGAACTAGTCTTGATCCTGGAGCGTGCTTCTATTTCGGTAAGCCAAAACCCCTTTAATTGCTCGCTCTACTAATTTCTGCTACATATATGGCTACTTTTACTTGTACACTGTTGGTGAATCTCTGTTGCTGTTTTGTTGGTTTTGTCCAGGTCCAAGAGATGGCTGGATTTGCATACAACCCTTTGACAGGAAGATGGTCTATATCTGATGATGTTAGTGTAAACTTTATCGCTTATGGTACCAAAACAGAAACAGCCACTTTATAAATACAACGAAATCTTGTCCATGTTGTCTGAGGAAGAAAGATGCAGGAGACAATTGTATACAAATCTTATCATATTGAACAATGATTAGCTGATATCACCCCTCTCATTACATTGCTTTGCCAAATCAGATGATCATTTCCATTTCGAGTGAATCTCGGGTTCTCGAACTGTAGTCATTACGGCACCCGAGTTTTTATATCAATAATAATAATAATGTTACTGTCATCAAATTTGTTCTTAAGGACAAAATTAGTTTGTTTAATCTCGCAACCAAACGCAGCAAGCTGGTTAATGTGGATCGAAAAAATTTCTTGGAAAGTGAAAGCATCAAGATAATTGTATTATACTACGTTACGTGGATAATATTATCCACTCCTTTTGAGCTTCCCGAGAGGAACAAGTTGCCGCGTCACCTGAGGGGCCCACTGATCATCATATTTTCGCGCTACCATCTTTCTGCTGGTTGTTGGCACGTTTTTACCGATCTCACATATGTCCAAATCTGGGTAAAATTGCAACGGTAAAAATAATAAAACATATAAAAGTAAAATCTGGTGTCACTGATCTGATCGACAAAGAAAGAAAGAAGAAGAAACGTCTCTCTTCTCCTCTCTATAAGCTCCGTGACGTTTTCAATTTGATTTATAGAAATAGTAACATGTCGAGTGAATTTCCGGTGAGAGCTCGTGGCCGCTTGGCCGTGCTTTCGGCCCACCTCGCCGCCGCAACCATCTCCGGGTCCTCGGAGCTCGAGCCTCAGTGCTTGTCGGCCCAGGTCCCACCTCCGGGGAACCTCCGCGGCGCTTTGACCGTCGTTGACGAGAGGACCGGTAAGCGGTACCAGGTCCAGGTCTCCGAACAAGGAACCGTCAAGGCCACTGATCTCAAAAAGGTAAAGAGTATCTGTTTTCGATTTTTCTGTTCTGGAAAGTAATTTAGGTGCGGAAATGGATTGGATTTGACTCAGGATTGGTTGTTGTGGATGGACAGATTAGTTCGGGGAAGAATGATAAGGGGCTGAAGCTGTATGATCCGGGATATCTCAACACTGCGCCGGTTCGATCCTCGATTTGCTATATTGATGGAGACGAGGGGATTCTTAGGTACAGAGGGTATCCAATTGAGGAATTGGCTGAGAGTAGTACTTATTTGGAAGTGGCATATCTCCTCAGTAAGTTCTCTCTTTTGAGAAATCACTATGAATTGTTGTGGATTTTCCTTCTATGAGTGTGAAACTTAATGATGAACTATAGCTGTGTACTGTGTATGTGTATGCTTGATGTCACTTGTGTTTGTCATGTATTCAGTTTCGGTTTCGCTGATGATGATATTAATTTTCTTTCGTATTGCCTTTTTTTTCTTTCTTTCTGCAGTGTATGGGAATTTGCCGTCTCAAAGCCAATTAGCGGATTGGGAATTTGCTGTTACTCAGCATTCAGCTGTACCACAGGGGATTTTGGTGAGCTTGTCTTTTTTTTGTTCTTATGGAAATTCAAAGACTATTTAGGAAAGAATTTGAACTGTTTTCTGTGAATAACAGATTATGTTTAGAAATTAGGATTGCTTGTGCTAAATCAGTGATTATGCATAGAACCAATCATGAACCCGCCTGAGAGAGTGTTGGTTTTTTTTTTTTTTTTTTTGTAGGATATTATACAAACAATACCTCATGATGCACATCCAATGGGTGTACTTGTCAGCGCAATGAGTGCTCTTTCTGTTTTTCACCCTGATGCCAATCCTGCCCTCAGAGTAAGTTTTTCTAGTATTATTGGTTCTGAGAATAACATGTTTATTTGTTATTGGACGTGGTATGCAGTACATGATATAGATCAAAGCCAGTCCTTTGTTCTGCTGGGTGATTTTTTCAAGTTTTAGTTGCAGCATTTTGCCTTCATAGGTTCAGGGATGTTACCTCATTAAAAAAGGATGTACTGGAGTTACTGATAGTTTTCATGCATTTTGGTGACTTGGTCCATATGACATACTGTAGCACATGGTAGGCCTGTGTTCTTCTGGGTGACATTTTCAAGTTTCAGTTGCAGCATTTTGGTCCTTGTAGATTTAGAGATGTTACCTCATAAAAAGAAGAAGAATGATACCAAATTTACCGATACTTTGCATGCATTTTGGTGGAAAGCTTCGTTAAATAGAGGTGACAATTTGAGACTTCTGTCATATCTGATTTTATGTTTTATGTCAATATAGGGGCAAGACCTTTACCAGTCCAAACAAGTGAGAGACAAACAAATTGCACGGATTCTTGGGAAGGTTTGTATGTTCTATTTTGATTCCTTTTTTTTTTTTTTTGGTGTCTTAGAAAATGTGGCTATTATAATCCAAGTTGCCATACATAGTTTTTACAACTTACTTATGTAGCCTATATACCTAGGTTCAATGCTGCATGCCTGTACTTCTGAGTCTCTGCCGGTAATTAGGAATCTATCATATAAACTCATATTAAACTTAATTTATTTCCAGGCACCAACTATTGCAGCAGCAGCTTATTTGAGATTGGCAGGAAGACCCCCAGTTCTTCCATCTAACAACCTTTCTTATTCCGAGAACTTCTTATACATGCTAGACTCCTTGTATGTTAATGCTGGAATACCTTGTTCTTGTCGTCTTATATCTTTATAGTCAGTTTGTTAACTGTTTATACTCTCTCTAGAATTTTTTTAATTTTTTTTTTTTTCTTTTTTTTTTTTTCTGCTGTAGTATAGAGTAGAAAAGCATTAGGCCATTTTTAATTTTTTGGTTTCGGTGAAGGCTATTTCGGAAATGTGAAATTTGGGTCCTCCAGTCCAATTAAGATCTTCTTTTTGACAAACATGCAGGGGCAATAGATCTTATAAACCAAATCCCCGCCTCGCCCGAGTATTGGACATTCTCTTCATACTCCACGCTGAACATGAGATGAATTGCTCAACGGCTGCTGCTCGGCATCTGGCGTCAAGGTAGGAATCTCAGACTTTGAACAAAATTGCCTCAGAAAATGCAACCTGAATAAAGTTTGGTTTTCTTATAACACATCTGCCTCTGTATTTGTAGTGGTGTGGATGTTTACACTGCCCTTTCTGGAGCTGTTGGAGCTCTATATGGTCCTCTTCATGGTGGAGCAAATGAGGTAATTGCTTGTATATTTCATTTTCTTACTTCAAAACAAAAATGATAAGTTGAAGTCCATTATCCACAGCATTGGAAGATTAGAATTTACAAGATATTATGATGAGTGCTCTTCTATTCATTATTTCCCTTGTGTTATTTGCAATTAGCATTTATCTGTTGTTGCATTGATTTGTGCAGGCTGTGCTTAAGATGTTAAGTGAAATTGGATCTGTTGAGAACATTCCAGAGTTCATTGAGGGTGTGAAGAGCAGGTATATATATGCTTACAGCTAACTGGTTAAGTAACTGGTGAAGCGACCTTATATGGAAATGTTTATTATTGAAACGTTGTTTTCTATTTGTCCAGGAAGCGAAAGATGTCAGGTTTTGGTCATCGCGTGTACAAGAACTATGATCCTAGAGCAAAGGTCATAAGAAAGCTGGCAGATGAAGTATTCTCCATTGTTGGAAGGGATCCACTGATTGAGGTATATTTCTGATCTCCATTAAGTCTCCCCCAGGAAGGGAAGAGAGAGAAGGAGAGATAATCTGTAGTTATTGTAATCCCGTTAGGCTTTTGGAACTCTTCGTTGATTATATTGGATAAACACCGTAAAGTCTGAGTGCAGTTATCTTATGTCATTTGCAGGTTGCTGTTGCTTTGGAGAAAGCTGCACTATCTGATGAGTATTTTGTTAAGAGAAAGCTGTATCCTAATGTTGATTTCTACTCTGGGTTGATATATAGGTACTTTTGCTTGTATAAAGATATGAAAGTTTGTGGGTTTTCCTGTTTGTAACTGGTAAGAAAGTATTGACTTCTTGTTAAACAGGGCAATGGGATTTCCAACGGAGTTCTTCCCAGTTTTATTTGCAATCCCTAGAATGGCTGGTTACTTGGCACACTGGAGAGAATCCCTGGATGATCCTGATACTAAGATTATGAGGCCCGCACAGGTTAGTTCAAATCTGTGTTCAGGCATCTGGAATATCTTTCCTTTTTTCTTTTTTTTTTCCTCGGGTTTTTGTAAATGAATTTAAATGTCCTAATCATTAGTACTTCAATGAGGAATCTGCTATGTTTCTGGTCATACTGTTTCTCAGCTCTTCCCATCTTTCTGTAATTCAGGTATATGTTGGGGAGTGGCTGCGGCACTATATGCCATTGAAAGAACGGATAGTGAGCACTGATGCAGACAAACTGTCTCAAGTTTCTGTTTCAAACGCCTCTAAGCGTCGTTTGTCTGGATCTGGAGTTTAGGTCTTCAATTATCCCATGTAAAACATCACAGAAAAAGGAAAATAAGTTTCATGAGAACTTATGCCTATGGTCAAAGCAGAATGGCTGCAGACGCCTAGGTTTGGTTTCATTTAGCTTAAATAAGCAGACCTTGGTGTCTATATATGTATTCTTGAAATTTCTCGACATTCTTGTCACTCTCGTTTGCTGTTAGATTATAGTTCTGTTCTCAGCTCTATAAAACCTCAAATGAATATTTAGTTCTGCCTTGATGGCAAGAGCAGCGCTGCCTGTCGGCGCCTGATGCAGCACGGAGGAGCGACGTCTGCACTTTTTCTGGGTTGCGGACGTCCGCTTCTGATCGGTCATATATATATATATTTCCTCCATTTTGTGTTGTGTGTTTGTGGGTGATTACCGAGTACCCAAAGTGAACCAATAATTATGCTCTAGTAAACATATTAGTGCCTAGAGACAGATTCATTAGTACTTAAAAAGACAAAATGCATTACTGCTTGAGGACAAATCTATATTATTCAATCTAATCGAACCTCATCTTGAAGAATCATGGTTTTGCAGAGATATAATCAATCAATCACGTTAGCACTCACAGAAGATTGGTTAAAGTATGAAGGCATGATTGAGTGTATTATTTTCATCGGTTACTAGCACCTAAATGCTAAACCTAGATCTTTCTCTTATCTCGACGCCTCTTTTTTTTTTTTGGATCAGAATGAGAATTTTATTTAAACTTTTGGACATTACATCCCAAGGACTAATATCTCGACGCCTTGAAAATGTTTTGGCTCTTCTATTTTTGCCGGGGTTAGAAACACTGGAAGATTTCGCCTTAATATTGTGCTTTGCCTAAAAAAGAAGAAGAAAAGAGAATGTATGTTGTGTGTTTTCAATTACGGTTCCCTGATAGTGAGATAGAAGGCAACTGTTTAGCGCTTATCAATTGCATTTTTAAGAAGATTGTTAACTTCGTAACGTATTGAATAATTTGTTGAAGTCATTCTTAAGCTAGTTGAATCCTTATCTTAGAATCTTAGATTTGTTTGGCATGTTTTTCATGAAGCAAGTCTCACTACCCATACATTTCCCTCCGAGCTTTCAACCTTTATACTTTTAGGAATATAAATGAAGATTATTTCTCGATATCTCTTGGTTAGTTTGTTAATTTCATATTTCCAAAAGAAATATCCCAAGAAATAAAAACAAAGAACACTAGCACAGCTCACCTTTGGACGAATGGGGCACATCGATTGATTTTCTATCCGAATTTTATCTCACATTATTTTCAACACGGTACGTAACACCTTATTTACAATATTACCTGACCGCCTCTGATCATTGTCTTTTTCCTAATTTCTTTTGACGGTAGCTAATTAAAGCGGGAGGTCTCCACGTTGGCACGAGACAACCGGACACACTGAAACCGGACCCTCTTTAACAACCCGACCCAAATACAAACACACCTCAAAATCAATTACCAGAGAAGAGAAGAAGCTTCTTCTTTAGCGACAAAACATCAAAAATTCACATACGTTTTAGATTTAAACTCTCTCTTACTCACTCACCGCCGGCGAGTTTCCGGGCCGGAGAGTCCTCTCCTCCCCTTACTACCACTGAAGCCGATCACACCAGGTTCAATTTCTGATCTGTATTCTTATTCGCGCTTTCTTGCTCTTGTTTTTTATTTTTACTCTGGTTTGGATCAACAATTTCCGTTCCCCTAAATCTGTTTTCTCTGAAAGACGCTTCATTTGTAATTGTGTTTTGTTTTCTGAGACGAGTATGGAACCGAGTGAAAACGAGAATTCGGGATTCGATAAGAAACAAAATTTGAACCCGATCTCAGTTTTTTACCGTCACACAGAGCTGTGTGTATTGGGCATAGTTGATTACAGATTAGGTTAAGTGCTTAGTGTTGTCGATGGTTCTTGTAATTTTCTGCAAATGCTATGCAGTGAAACATAGTTGATTCCATTGACTAAAACTGATCATGTTCTAAATGCTGGTTCTGGTGGTGATCATATTTTTGTAGTTTGGAATTGGATTTTTGAGATATTGTAAGGTTCCGTAAATGTGTTATAGTTAATGAGGAATCGAAGGAAACTTTGTGGGGATGAGCCTGACCCTGATCTTGAGATAAAAGGTTATTTGCATTGTTGGGTATATGTTTATTTCGAGTTTAGAGAGCTTTCTGTTCTTGGAATTCTCTTGTTTACTTCCATCATACAGAGGCTGTGGCATGTTGCGTTTTTCGTTAAATAGCCCATCTTACTGGTGGAAGAAAACGAGTTCTTATTGGTGCTTGTATATGTTGTATATGAGATGGGATTTAAGGATGGTCTATAGGCAACAAAGTGTGTAGGATTTTAAGGTTGTTATGGGTTGGATATGTTGCATATCTTTAAAGTAGAATGTCCAAAGGGCTTCATGTTTTTCAGAAGTTTTACTTCATTATTTAATTATGGTAAGTTCGTCAAACTGGATTAGAAAGTAAAGAGATTTGTGTTTGGAGCCTTCTGAGCTATACATATAATCAATATTTGTATAGCTAATTGAATTTTTTAGTATGTGTTTAAGCACACCCTGGATTAGAATAAATATTTTTTTTCTTCTGTTTCCTTACATTTGGTTATGGCTAATTGAATTTTTTTTTCTTTTTACTAATCCTGATTACATTCATTCTTATTTAGATCTTTGAAAACATGTCTGGGCAAAGCCAGCGTTTGAATGTGGTTCCTACTGTTACAATGCTTGGAATTATGAAAGCTCGTCTTGTTGGTGCGACGAGAGGCCATGCTCTCCTCAAGAAGAAGAGTGATGCTCTAACTGTTCAGTTTCGTGCCATTCTTAAAAAGATTGTGTCAACCAAAGAATCAATGGGAGATATTATGAAAACCTCCTCCTTCGCCCTTACTGAAGCCAAGTATGTTGCTGGTGAGAACATCAAACACATTGTTCTCGAGAATGTCAACACTGCCTCTCTTAAAGTTCGATCAAAGCAAGAGAATGTTGCTGGTGTAAAGCTCCCAAAATTTGAATACTTTACTGAAGGTGAGACCAAGAACGACCTCACTGGATTGGCCAGAGGTGGACAACAGGTTCAACTGTGCAAGGCTGCTTATGTGAAAGCAATTGAGGTTCTTGTGGAGCTTGCTTCACTTCAAACATCATTTTTAACCCTTGATGAAGCAATCAAGAGCACAAATCGCAGGGTCAATGCTCTGGAGAATGTGGTGAAGCCTAGGTTGGAGAATACAATAACTTATATCAAGGGGGAGTTGGATGAGCTGGAAAGGGAGGACTTCTTCAGGTTAAAGAAGATACAGGGATTTAAGAAGAGGGAAATTGAGAGACAGATGGCAGCTGCTAAGAACTTCTCAGACGACCAGGCTGCAGAAGTTATTTCTTTAAAGAAGGGTATTTCACTAAATTCAGCTCAAAATTTGTTGTCTGGAGGTATGGGAAAGGACGAGGATATCATTTTCTAATCGGGATGCTAGCTTTATATTTTGGTTCTTAGAATGTGTGATTCTGGCTGTGCTTCTTGTTGTTAAGAGGTAAATTTCTATTATTATTTAGCTGGACAGTCTTTTATGTACTGAATAAAAGCTCCATCTCCCTAATGTATGTTTCTATTTATTTTGTATTATTTGTCAGTAAACTTCATCAGTGCGAGGTTTTGATTTTGTTGCCTGGAAGGTCTTTGGTTTATTTACATATATTAGGACAACATTGCTGTCTGACTCACTTCGCGATATTGCAATGACATGTCTGCTTTGCATATGAAGTTGCTTATACATTTTAGGTAGAAATGGGTTTCTATACAATGTGGAGGAAGGTCTACGTACATTGTATAGATCATTCAAAATCAAAAACAAAGAACAAATTGGTTTTGTGTACCTGTGGAGAGCATGACAGGAAATGACGCTTCCATTGTTGAGCCAAGCCTTGTTTCCTTTTTGCTTCGGTTACCATGATCCATGCATTAAATTGTGCTCAATTTCTTTATTGGGATTTTATCACAAATAGTGTATGAAATATGGATGATTCTACACTTTGGTGTATGAACTTCTAAAACTATCAGAATGGTGTATGAACTTTGCATTTTTTCCTCATTTTAGTACATAGGACTAACACCGTTAAGTTCTACTATTGTAACTTGCTGTTGGAAATTCTGCAAAAATTTCTATAGTATCGAGCAGATAGACAAAATCTTCCTCTCCTAAGGACTAGCCTTCAACATGCCACTATTCACCTAACGACTTCCTGTCTAAGCGGTTACTATCAGGGCGGAATCACTGCTGCCAAATTGAAGGATGATTCTGGTAAATGTGCAGGATATTTTTAAAACTAAATGCAGACCTTCTAACAGATGAAAATAAAGATACAAAATTTAATAAAACAATTTTTTTTTTTTGTGATAAGGTACTGGCCCCACAGTCAGAAATTTATTTATCAAACATAAATACAACTGATAAACCCAGAGCCTCACTCTTGGGTAAACAGCTAAAAGTTTTAGCTATTCATTACTATGAAGACACTTACTTGAAAAGCACACTACTTCACACTATTCTGGAAGGACGAGCAAACTGCTACTATGGCTTTCTTGTTTGAGAGAATATGATTCTGTCTCAATTTTCGAATGCCTTACAAATGAAACCTAAAGCTCCTTATATAGGGAGCGGAACTCAAACCAGAATTCAAAACATAAAAATGTACAGGACGGCTCCGTGATTTCCTACTTTCCTGAGTGCTCCTGCTGGTGGAGGTCGGACGGGGAAAAGCAGATTCTTTTTAGGTGAAATGTTTTTCACTTGTCTTTTTGAAAAGCAAAAGCAACTTTTTGGGAAGAGTCCAAAAGTACTTTCGGTGCTTTCTACACCTGCTGCTTCACATGTTGTCGTCTGTTTCAGAATTGTGGCCGAGGACAAAGGAGTCGTTGTCTGCCTGGGCCATTCTAGCTGTTGTAGCATTATCTTCGACATCTGTATCAACATACATCTTGTAGTGGTTGTCGTTTTCAAGTCTTTCAACCCACTGCAAGCATGCCAGTGTCGAGTCTATCTCCTTTCGTGTGAGAGATAGGAATAGGTCACTGCTGACTACGTCAGGATAGTCGTAGGCAGTGATTATTGTTTTTTCTCCTGCTGCCAGGAAGGTATTGTTTGTATCTTCAGAGATGATCTTCTTGATGTATTCAAGGGACATGGCCTTCATCCATGGAATGCTTGAATTAGGTAGGCCGTTGTATCCAACACAGGCAGGCTGAAGATATCGTTGTTGAATAATCCGTATATAGTGATAAGGAGAGATGTATTCAACTTCGCCGTTTGACCTCTGAAACCATTCTGGTGGAGTGGATCTGAACTTCAGTCTTAGGGTGCAGTCATTTTTTCTGATATTTTTGACTGTGTTGACGATGATGGGGGGCAGGCCTTTGGGATCATCATTTGTTTTGCTCCAAAGATTATGAACAAAACCATTTTCAACAAGCCAAAGCTTGTGTTCTTGAGGATGTTCACTCTGAACATTAACTAAGTATCTTCCAACATATGGTCCTGCAATAATGAAGAGTGTTGGAGGAATACGGTCCTCAGAATTATGACTTCCTATCAGACTATGGAATTCATGCCAGTCTGATTCTTTTAGTGCTATAATAGGGATTCTAGCACTTTCGGGATCTTCTAGGAAGTGATTTTTTTCTTTCTTGACAGCACTCTGCTGTAATTCTTCAAACTGTGGCCTTGCATTTTCATAGAGGTCTTCCGCTAATGCAAAGAGAGCTGAGAACATTAGACCACTGCTTCTTTCTTGAAAGGCAAATAAGAGATTATCCAGAATTGCCTTCTGGTGGTAAGCTAGTCTCCTGCCAGTTCTGAACACAGGAGCATCAAAAGTTTGAAGTTCATAATTGAACACATTTATTACTCCAGTTGGAGTAGGTTTGCTTTTTGGCAAAGCACAGCCGTCAACGGTCTTGATGAGCCTTTACCGTCTGCCGTTTGAGATGGGCTAGCCAATCCTTTACCCTGGGATTGATCAGTTGTGGCTAGTCCTTTTGGACCTAGCAAGAACCTTTTGAGGATTTTTTCTTTAGGATCCTCAGCTGGTTCATGTTCTTTCCCAGTTCTTCTGCTTCTGGGATTACGACCTTCGTCGTCATCTTTTCGACTGAACATTGCCAGTTCTCTGGTTAAGGCGTCTGGAAGATAATTCTTGTTGCCTGCAATTAATTCAACAACATAATCATATTGGTTAAGAAATAATTGACAGTTTGCTAATCTTCCTCTATCAGCAGCTTTATCAAGTTTAAATTTTTTGAAATTCTTTACTCTAGCACAATCGGTGCGGACAGTAAAGGGTTTTCCAAGAAAAGCTGGAGGGTTTAAAATCGTTTTCTTGACAGCCAAAATTTCTTTTTCCCCTGTGGGATAATTTAGTTCTGCAGGGCTGAACTTGCCACTACAAAATTTACAGATCTTTTCAATGTTAGTTCCAGTCGCTTTTGCCAGAACCACACCAGACCAATAATTATCACTTGCATCTGTTTGGAGGATAATTTCATCATTCTCTTCTGGTTGTTGAAGAGGAGGGAGGTTTTTGCAGAGATTTTTTATTTGCTTCACAATTTTTTCATCATCTTTTGTGAAGTTCCATTTTCTTTTGGAACTTGTCTTAGGAGATAACATTGCTGTTAACCCTGAGATTTTGGGAATGAAATCTCTCCCATAATTTATGACACCAAGGAATCTCTCTAGACTCTTAGCATCAGGAATTCTATCTGGGAATTTCCAGATTTTCTCAAGGATATGAGGTTGGAGTTTTATCACTCCATTCTCGATATTTATTCCTAGGAAATCAACTTCATCGAGGATAAAGAAGATCTTATTTTCACCTTGGATAATTCCATGCTGAACTATCAGCTTTACAACCTCATGGAGGTGTTTCATATGTTCTTCTCTGTTTTTGGAGAAGACAAGGATGTCATCTATGTAGACGACACAGAACTCCGCAACATGTTTGAAGATGTTGTCCATCTTTCTTTGGAAGATTGAGGGAGCTTGCTTTAGACCAAAAGGCATTACCATCCATTCGTAATGACCTTGTGGTGTTCCAAATGCAGTGAGAGGTGTTTGGACCCAAAATGAGCATTTTGGCCTGACAAGGCACGTCTTGGAGAAATTGAGCCAATGTCAGTGGCTCAAGCTATATATTGTCGACAAGTTCGAAATATATATATATTTAGAGGCTAAATAAAGCCTACTATGGAATCATGAAAAGTCAACTATAGCACATTTTCCTACATCGGTTAGGAGAAACCGAGCTAAACAAGGAAGGAGGGGTGGCAGACTGACCAAATGAATTCGAAATGAGCTGAAACTCTGTAGATCCATTCTAGACAGCCCAAGAATCATTTCTTATGAAGAGTGCCAGAGCTAGCTTTGAGTGGAAGGCCTTCAAATAATCAGTCCAATTTTCTGCAGAAGCAAAACTGGAAAACTGGACCTGTAAGAGGTCCAGCAGCATTTCCGGCCCAACCACATGGAAATAAATTCTGAAATTTTACCACAACAATCTACATTCATGGTGGATCATTTCATATGAAGAAGTCATGGTCAAAATCTGAATGCTTGGTGGAGATATAGCTGCAGAAAAATTGGTGCAGTAAGTGCTTAAACCTAACATTCCATTAGTGTTTAAGTGCTTGAACCTAACAATTCCATAAACTCATAAGTGCTCCATAAACTCATAAGTGCTCCATCATGATCCCATTAAGTGCTCCATTATGATTTGTTTAAATGCCAAATAGTGTTGCTTGGTAGCCTATAAATAGAGGCTACAACATAGAACAATTCACTCATTCATACATCAAAACATCTCTAAGATGATCTAAGTTCTCTCTAGAGCAAACCTCTCTAAGAGCAAGTCCTTTCCTTCTCTTTCTCTTATAGGTGATCACACTCTAAGTCCTAGTCTCCTCAAGAGCTGACTATCAGTGCCACCAAACCCTCTGTCAACGTACTTCGGTCCTAGTCTCCTCAGGAGCCGATTGTAGTACCGCGACCACAACGGTTACGGAACTAGCCAAGCAAGGGTAACGCCCTCGCAACCCAGCGAAGCTAAAGTCACGCTTTAGCAAGTTCTCCCCACTTCCCGGTGATTTTCGCTCTGCTCGATCTACGACGTCGAGTATTGATTTGGTGACGCAGAAGATTAGCAAAAGTCCTCACCACGAGGCATAAAGAATCCCACGACGAGGTTGGTGCTCTCCTCGTCTACAGTCGCTCAAAAGAAGTCAGGTCAAGGGACACCCCCGACGACCGCACCCGAACGGTGCTGGCACGCCCGCGCAGAAAAGAGACTGTTGACCAGCTGCAACAAAATTGGAGCCAAACAAGAGGAATACTCTCAGGATGCATCTTGACTTGCCAAAAACCCGACTTTGCATCGAATTTTGAAAAGACCTTAGCTCCTCTGAGCTGGTTGATCAATACTCTTACTTGAGCAATTTGATAACCGTCTTTGACAGTTTTCTTATTGACATCTCTGTAGTCAATCACCATTCTAGCTTTTCCTCTTAGATTTTCTG
Organism: Rosa rugosa; assembly: GCF_958449725.1. NCBI lineage: Eukaryota > Viridiplantae > Streptophyta > Magnoliopsida > Rosales > Rosaceae > Rosa > Rosa rugosa. Next base: position 57,886,267 of record NC_084820.1, on the reverse strand, counting down.
CATGATTTCTCACGTAGAATGCTGGAGCATGATGAGGGCTAGTGGAAGGCTGAATTAATCTCTTGTTCAGGAGATCTTCAATATCTTTTCTGAATTCCTTTTGGTCCTCCTCTTTGTATTGGCTTTGACATGACAGATAGCATTCATGTCATGCAATCTCAATTCACAGACCACTGGGTCTTTTTCCCAAAACTTCTGAGGATCTACATCGATATTCTGTTCGAGTAGTTTCTTGATTTTTTCAAGAGTGGGAATTTTCTGAGACTCAAGCTTATTCTGAAAGTGCTTGAGGTTATGCTCATGGATGAAACTAGCTTATTCTTCTTCACTAGTTTCTTCTTCTTCTTCTTCTTCTTCAGAAGATTCGTCAACAAGTAATTCTTCTTGTTGTTTGATTTGGAGTATGGGTTCAAATTTGGGTTTGTAGGAGGTAAGATCACCACTATTCTGTTGCAATCTCTGATATTGGGTAGTAAAGTGAGGACCTACTACACTTTTGGCTTGAGTAAGCCTATCTGCCCAGAACACCCGTTCTCCTTTTCTGAAGCCTATTGATTCTTCATCCTGAATAAACCTCTGTTGGAGAATAAAATCATTTCCCAACAAGAAATCTGAGCCTTGGCCTTCAGATTGTCAGACATTATGGATGATAAATGTTCCTCCACCAATGGTGATGTGAACATTTTTTGCTACTTTATTCATGGTGAGGTGACTTCCGTCAAATGTGACACCAGTAGCTGTTCTTTTCTTATCTTCTTTCCAGAGTTCTTCTGGAATTGCAAATCTTTTTGCAACAGTAAATCCTGATCCATTATCTACAAAGGCATGTAGATGATATTTTTTATGATCAGGGAATTTTAGTCCAATCTCTATGTAGTTGCTGTATCTACTAGTAGAGACGACCTTTGATTGTTGAAGCTCATTTTCCTGAGCTTGTTCCTTTGGAATGAATGGTTTACATTCTTCCGGAACAATTTCTGGTGGTTCAACCAGTTCAACATTTTCATCGAGGTTTTTTTCATCGATGATTTCTTCCTTTATTTTTGAGGAAGATGGTTCCATAATTTCTTGGAACAGAGTTTCTACTTCTTTCTCTTTTTGCTCAGAGAAATATTCTTCATATTCTTGTTCAACCAATTGGCTGACAAGACAATTCTTGGTTTTTCTTCTTGCTTCAGCTATGAAGCATTCTTTGTGATAAGTCTTTTTTGACTCTTCACAAAACATAGGGAGACCATCCTTTTTGTGACATAGGCAGTAGTCACAAACGAATGTACCAGGGTTCACCTGATAAGAAGACATTAAGGATTCTGTCTTACTTTCTTCCCAGTTTTTGATTTTCAAAACATTCATTTGTCTGGATTCGAAGTACTCTACTTCAGAATCTGTCTCAGACTCAGACGATTCTTCTTCTTCAGACCAGGCAGAATAAACTGACCTGTCGTCTTCTTCATCATTAGAATAGGCTATTTCGTAGCCTTTCATATTTGCTGATTCTACTATATGCTCATATTCTTCAAAGAGAGCCTTAATAGATCTTTTACCCTTTTCCGGGCATTCATTGGCATAGTGCCCTTCAGCTTTACATAACCAACATCTGCAAGCTTTCTTGCTGGGTTGTTGTTGTTTATGCTGATGACTATTCTTCTTTTTCTTGAAGAATTTCTTTTTAGGATCTTCATCCTGTTGTTTCTTGAAATTGGAACTTTTCTTGAATTTCCAATCTTTCTTTTTATTACTCTTTCTAAATTTTTTAGAGTAATATTTTTCTTTTTTCTTTCTGTGGAACTTGGATTCATGACAGCCCCAGTTGGTTGGCATATCCAGTATTCCATAACAGAAATTTTTAACTCCTTTGAGTTGTTTCTTGGCCATCTTAGCTCTAAGATTGGCTTTACACTGTTCTTTTAGTAATTGCCGGATTCTGTCGGCAATTCCTCCAACTGAAAATCTTTCAATTGGTTTTTCAGCTATGCTTTCCCTTACAGCTGTTCTCCATGGTTCAGGGAGTTTCCTGTGCAACAGGTTGACTAGATCAGTATTCTCTAGTTCACCAATCGTACAGTAATATTCTTGAAATTCATTCAAGTATTCTTCAAAATATCTCATGTCACAGATTTTGAGTGCATAGATATTTGATTTGGCCGTCTTTAGCCTTTTCACTCAGATTTGAGAGATCTCCACAGAACTGATCGTACAGGGGTACTGCAAAATCATACGGAGATTTCGAAGTTTTGATCTCTTCCAGCCATTCTTTTCCTCTGGCTGTCTCTTTGAAAGAGAAGTAATACTTTTTTGCTACTCCAGTGAGAGTAATTTCAAAGTACATCTGAAGATCAGGAGCTTCAAATTTTCCAAGGGTAAGAGCAGAGGCCATCATCAGGCTGTCTACCCATTGGTCAAGAGTTTTTCTCTTGTCTAGAGCTTTGTCTAGATCTAGCCAGATACCATAATTGGAAATTGGTACTCTGGGTATCTTGTCCTCTGGGACAAATCTTTGAGAATTTCTTTCTCCATTTCTACCCGTAGGGGCTTTCTGTACAGGGAGTTTTAGTTTTCCCTTTTCTCTAATGATGAAAGTTTTGGAGCTCTCTTCTTCTTCCATTTCAATATCTTGATAGGGAAGGAGTTTTCTTTCCTTTCCTGGATTGAACTTTTGCATTTCTTCGATTAGTTTTTCTAATCGTTCAGGATTTTTGCAGGAATCTGCTTCTTCATAGAGATCATAGAGCTTTTGTGCTCTGAGCATATTTACTGGTCTGTTTAGATCAGCTTCTAATTCTTCTTTAGTGATGGACTCTGATGGTTCTTCAGAGTTTTTTGTACCACTAACACTAGCTTCTCTAGTGCTGTAACTTCTTCTGAGAAGATTTTTGTTTATCCTGATGTTCTCAGGACAAACATCACTTTTTCTGTGATTGTCAAAATTTAGACTGATTTCTCCCTTTCTACTTTCATAAATTTTTGCTTTTGCACTTTCGGCTGGTAGCTTCGGACCAGATAATTTCCATTCAATAGGAAAAGTTACTTCATTCCAAGTAACCTTATGAATTTGTTGTGAATGGTTTTTCTGACTGGTGAGGAATCCAGTAGTAAGACCAGGGATGTTAGATATCCTTGTCTTTGGCTCTACTGTGGTACTCATCAGTTTATAGTATATCCTGTATACTATTGCGAGTTCTTGCATATCATTTTTCATAGATATGCCATCTGTCTTGACTCTCAGTCTCAGACAGTGAGCTGCATCTTTCAAGCTGGTTGAGAAATTTGGGAAGCAGTTGAAATATGCCACTTGATTGCATAAGGATGCTTCAAGGGTTCCCAACAGACTAGTTTGAAAATCTGTTAGTCTATTATCTTGTAAGACACATAGAACTGAACAGTTTATCCCTTCTCGAGCAAGTAATTTTATGCCAACTTGGACTGCTCCAATGTGCATAAATTGATACTTTTTTGTTCTTGCTCTGGCCACTTCTTCAGGAGTGATTAGTAAGAGATCTGTTTCTCCTATTGTGGAAGGGGTTGTGAATTCCAGTAATTTGAAATGATGGCTATCCATCAGATCAAACGTTCCCCTTTTGTAGATTTGTTTAAAATCTAACTTTGGAATTGAGGCGTTTTTTACCTCTTGTTCGATTTCGTTGAATTCGAATTCTTCAGCATTTAGGAGTTGTACTCCTTTCTTTTTCCCGAAGATGCTCATCATGTTGACATCTCGAGTTTCTTTCGGGTTTTCATACCGAATACTAGTAGAACTAGTTGAGGGATCCAGAAAAATCATGTTTGGAACAGGATTCTTTTCTGGTCTTTCTAATGGTTTGAATCCATTAGCTTTCTTTGTTTTTACTGTAGGCACTTTCTTGTCCTTCAGTATATTTTTCATAGAATCCAGTGTTTTTTGCTGTTCATTGATTTTTCTGCTAACACTTGTTAACTTTTCTTCTTCCGTTTTTGGAAGTTCTTTGATATAATCCAGTTTGTTTTCCAATTTTTCTAATTGGTGGATTATAACAGGAATTTTTTCTAGATGATCTTGATATCTAGATATTTCTTTCTGCAGGTTCTGATATTTTTCATCAGAAGATTTTAATAGAGAATTCAGTCTCTCTATTATCAAATCAGACATTGTCCCCATTGGGGATTCCCCTGCTGAGCCTTTTACAGGCTCTGATACCAGTGATTTGCGGATCTAACCAATGCTCATATAATCAAGAGGTTTTTGTTCCTCTTTGAGTATATATAAGAGATTTTCAATATCTTCTTCTATTTTATAGATTCTTTTTTGAAGTCTAAAAATGATATCCCAGTAATCAGGAGTTTCTCTTTTAAGACTTTCTCTGAAGTTTTTCAATTTTCTCAATTTTTCTCTTTCTTTTTGCAATTCTTTGCTAGTATTTTTACAGATAACTTTTAACTCCAGTCTATCAACAATCGAAATTATGAATAGTAAAGGTTAACTGTTTACCTTCGAGTGCAGGGGATAGATCTATAGCTGTAAAACAGTAATCAAATAAATTCACAAATATGGGCCCACTACGCTTTATCAACAAACATTTTTTTTTTTTTTGAAAGATAACGGAAAAGTTAACGGCGTACACCAAAATGAAAGAAAAGAGCAAACTTGATATACTAATGTGATAGTTATGAAAGTTGGTATACTAAAGTGTAGAAATGCTTAAAGGTGGTACATGGTTTGTGACGTTTTCCCTTCTTTATTCAATTTTTTTTTTTTTTTTTTTTTCTGTCGATCCCTTTTCTATCCTGGTTTTCATTACTCAGGTGATTGAAGATTCCTTAATTAGTGCATCATGCAGCCACCAGCTAGCTCGAGTCGTATATATATATATATCAGCTCAACATGAATTAATTGTACGTACTAGAACCATACAGAAACTGAACAATTTAACAATTATAACAGAAACAAGCTATGCAGTGAACTGCATCACAATTTACACACATATAAGGTGATAGTTTACAGAAACACTAATTGTTCCAAAAACAGACAACGGAATATCACAAACAATTTTACAAAAATACTAATTGTTCCAAAAGCAGACAACGGAATTTCACAAACAATTTTCAGCGAGACTTGAAAGACAGCAGTGGTTGTCCATCTAATGAAGAACCGGTGTCCATATGAGAGCCTGTTGATGTAGAAACATCCCAAACCTCGGCTATTTCCGTCTGGACATGTTCAACCTTTGCAATGTGTTCGACATCAGAAGATTTACTTGACATTAGAATTTCCTCCAACTTAACTGCTATTTCTTTCATAGCTGGACGCTTCTTTCCTTTCATATTCAAGCAACGTTTTGCAAGATTAGCAACCGCCACTATCTCTTCTTTCTTACCTCCCTTCATAACTTCAGCATCAAGAATATCAAACAAACAACTCTCCTCCATGGACACAATAAAATGTGTTGCTAGGCTTCTCCCATCTTGTTTCCCTTCCTGCGATCTTGTTACAGAAACTGGTTTTTGTCCAGTCAAGAGTTCGGCAAGGACTACTCCGAAGCTGTAAACGTCGCTCTTGTCTGTAAATTGGCTAGACTGGAAGTACTCAGGGTCCAAATAACCAAATGTTCCGTTTACATGTGTCATGGTAAGATGTGTTTTGTCAATGGAAACAGTTCTTGATGTCCCAAAGTCTGCAACTTTTGCTCTATATTTATCATCCAAGAGTATGTTTGAAGACTTAATGTCTCGATGGTAAATGGGCATTGAAACAGATGAATGTAAGTAGGAAAGGGCTCCAGCAACTTCGGTACCAACTCGTAATCGCATTTCCCAAGTTAGAGGAAAATCCTCATCACGGCTCTGAATGTATTGAGAAAGGGTTCCGTTGGGTAAAAATTCATAGACCAATAGGGGAACTTCGCTCTCTAAACAGCATCCCAAGAGTTTAACCACATTCCTGTGGTTAATTTGTGAAAGAATGACAATCTCATTAATGAATTGACTCACTTCTCCTCCATCTACTACTTTTGACTTCTTGACAGCAACATCTCTTCCATCTGTCAACATTCCTTTATAAACAGTACCTTGGCCTCCTTCACCAAGAATTCTGTGTACATTAAACCGGTCTGTGGCTATCTCTAACTCCTTTGCATTGAACAGCTTAATCTTCTCAACATTGACTTCGCCAGAAGATAACTGTTGCTCCAACAACAAACCACCATTCAGTCTAAAAAACTTTTGCTTTCGCATAATGTCTTTCCTTTTCTTTATGACTTTGTGCAACCACCATGCGCCAATGATATGAAACAACAGTCCAAAGACACTGCAGAGAACTGAATTGCTCAATAAAATTAGATAATGTAGTAACTTGATCAAGAAGCTAACAAGTATTTGTTTCATATAACCTTTTTTTTCTGTCCCTAAACATAGACCTGTTAGTAATCAAAGGGGTACGAATTTAGGATTTAGAGAATGTAGAGGCATATCTATAATGGCCAGTTTAATCGGCTGCAATGGCCGAGGTTGTGGGGCAGTGGCTTGTAGCAATAAAAGGACCCATTAGAATTGATACAAATATTGGAGAAATTTTTCTGTCCTCCAGTAGAACCATGTCAGCTTGACACATGGTCTACCAACCCAATACAATAACGCCACGTGGATTTATTTAACACCTCATATCATAGCAAATTACCCTACATCCTACTGCAGTAAAACCAACGTGAAACAAAAAAAAACAAGAATCTTAAACGGGACGTTAACAGCTATCGTTACTGATGCAAACACTATTCGAAGGAACTCTAGAGAAATTTGTTTATCTCATCAACCCGAGAACTCGCTGCTACAATCTTGTTATCTTTCTATAAAGATTGAACTTCTTCTCTCCAACAATGAGTAGAGATGCAGACGATGATCATAATCAAGGTAAACAAAGTCGTTCAATCATGTTATTTTGAGTCTGATATGTATGTATTTGGTACAAGTTTATGAACTTGCTTCTGTGTTTTTCGAATTGGGTTCCAACTGCGTTTGCTGCGTTTATAGTAAAAGTTCATGTACTTGCTTCCGTTTTCTCTTCCATGTTCTACTTGCTTCTGTTTTTTTTTTCCCGAATTGGGTTTTATTTGTTGCTTCTGTTGTTGCCATAGCTTCTTGCTTTGCTCATCTTTTTTCTTTTCTTTGGGTTTGTTGAAGGAAAATCGACTTAGTGTGCCTTATCAAACTAGGAGTAGCAATAGGAGAGAAGGTTCTAGAATTCCTAATCATAGATGGATTAGTATTCCTTGTAACATTAGAATATGTACTTTGTAATCCCTATATATAGGGCTCCTATTCTCAATAATATGATTGACAATTCTCTCTATAATCTCTCTCAAATCTCTTTTCCATAAACAGGGTTTAGTTTGTTGCTTCTGTTGTTGCAAGTTGCTGTCATAGCTTCTTGCTCTGCTCCTCTTTTTTGCTGCCATAAATTGAGTCACGAAGAGCAAGCTCGATATCATTATCTATCCGATTACAAATTGCATCATAAATTTGTTTTGGCCCCGTACTGTGCACGGCGTTGAGCCAATTGAGCATCCTTTTCCCTTGTTGCTTCTGCAATTTTAGGTCTGCAAGGCTGAAACCTGCAAAACAGGTTTGGATACGGTTAAGCATCTAAGCCAACATTGATACAAGAGCATTAGGATTAGTACCTCTCCTATGTAGGCAATCAATATTTTCATAACAAGTGAACAAATAATGAACTCATACCTTTATAGATACAGGTGAATAAGAACTAAAATGAACATGGATTTCATACTCTTTTTTTTTGGGCAACACATGCTATACAAAATTCAAAAACAACACCAAATATTTTGTATTGTGGTATAACTAATGTTCGATGCATAACACCAACTAATCTATTACATTGTTAGGGTGAATATCACATTGCACTTGCATTAGCAATTTTCAAAGTAGGCAATTGCCATTTAATAAGAATGGTATGCATCAGATGTTAGTTGGAACTTGTACTTTAGATCAGTCCTAGAAAGGAAGTCAGATAATCAACCAGTAGCCTTCAGATGGCAACACAAAATCAAAGAGAGAGCTTTACAAAATTCAAAGGGAACACCATAAATTTTGTTTTGCTCACTCAAATTGATAAAAAACCCCAGACTAACGTAGGCCTAATATTTAATTACAGAAAATAAATATAGCTAAGCTTCTTTCTCCAGTTTCTTTGCTTTGGTAGAGCAGTAGAATCAGTGATATTTAGCTGCACACGTTTTGATTTTGGTACACTGGCTTTTCTTTAAACAACATACTATACTACGTACTCCTGACTCGAAACAGTGAACATATTTAATCAGTGACCAAATGCTTGAATGGATATGAACTTAACTCAGTAAAACAATGTTGAGGTAAACTCACCACTACATTAGTTGCAAACTAAAAGTTCCGAGGCTGCATATATATGAATGGTGATCATTATCAAAATTCTTATAAACATATATTTCTCAAGAGTCGACTCCTAGCTTTGACGGCTCCATTGCTGAAGACTTTTGAGTAATCTTACCTATCTCACCCTTCCATATATAACTAAGCTTTAGTTGTTTAATCTATCTTTTCGCTTACTTCCTATAAATCCAGAGCATGAACAAACAGCAAATTTCAATACCCAAACCGAAATGAGATGCAATTTGTAAAACCATAGTTACATGCTCACAACATATGCACAACAATCATAATAGGATTAAGGCTTACCTTCAGCAATAACAGTCATGGATTCCATCTTATGCAACTGCTTAACTCGATCACTGAATATAGTCTTCTGTTACTTACCAACTTGCTTCTCAATGGACAGAACTTATGCAATAGTCGTGGTAGTAATCAGGGACCAATTCATCTGTATATATATGAGACTTAAACCTCAAGAAGCTTCCCATTAAAGCATTCCTTGTCGGTTTAGGTTTCACTATTAGATTCCTAATGTATCACAACTTATAGCCTTTCTTGTCGACTAAGCAATGGATTACTATCCTTAATGAATTGATACACTACTTCATTAAGTCACTAGTATTGATTCACTGTTTGTATCCATGTTAAACTAGGATTGATATTAAGCTAATCATCAATTACTTTATGATGATATGTGTTATGTCCATATTTGATCTTACAATCTCCCCCTTGGACTCACACATATCATGCTCGATGATTTGCACCAGAGAACATCAAAACCTACTTAACTTACTGAAGTGCGCGCCAGATAACAAACTCAAATCGAAAATCCATTCCAACATGGTCAGATCACAGTTACTTATGTAGAGCAAGAAACAGTATACATTTTAACAAAAATGCAGAGTTTCAAAACCACTAACACAAGCTTCTGCAATCTACATATGTTCAACCAGAAGTGATACAATATATGTTAATGTGTATCAACAAGTAAACATATATTAGGTCCTACTTTATGTTTCTAAAACCAGAAACTCAAGCAAATTTACTGAACACTGATGGCTTAAAAAATATTGCTTGAACCTTAACATCATGCTTCACATGATTTAAGCCATCTGATAGCAAGTATGATATTCAAAACAAGATGATAATTTCCAAAATAAAACAATAAAGCTGCAGCAAAATCATAACTGGAAATACCTCAAAAGTTTATTGATAATAATAAAATCTGTCATTACAAACAAGTTGTGATAAATAAAGTCAAAAGATCACAACTAAAAATACAAGAACTCAAAAACCTTAGAAATTTAAATTGCTCCAACTGGATTAACTCTCTACTGAACCTAAGCATCTAGATTAGCTAAAACTCCAATGCTGGCTGTATGTTTCTGGAATGCTGCTACTGACAAGGCCTTGGTGAAGGGGTCTGCTAGCTGTGAATTCGTGTCAATGCTCGAAACAGCTATCTCACCATGCTTAACCCTTTCTCTAACACTGTAATACTTTAAATCAATGTGTTTAGAATTATTTGATCTTTTACTATTCTTGCTAAAGAAAACAGCTGCTTCATTATCACAATAAATCACAAGTGTGCCTGCCACAATGTGACTTAACACTTTGGTCTGCATCAAGAAATTCCTGATCCAAAGTCCTTCACACACAGTTTCATATACTGCAATAAATTCAGCTTGCATGGTGGAGGTTGAAACTAGAGTTTGCTTCATGGTTTTCCAAGCAACTGCACCTCCTGCTAGCATGTACACATATCCACAAGTTGACTTCTTGGAGTCTGGATAGTTCCCTGCGAAATCAGAATCTGAAAATCCAACGAGTTTCAAATCCTCCACTTGCCTATAAACTAGCATGTGACTTTTAGTTTTCTGCAGGTACCTCAACACTTTCTTCCCAGCTACCCAATGTTCATGGCCTGGATTAGATTGAAATCTCGATAAAATCCCTACTGCAAAAGACAAGTCTGGCCTAGTGCAGACTTGTGCATACATGAGACTTCCTACAAGTCTAGCATAAGGCTTTGACTCCATATTTTCTTTCTCAACATCACTTTTGGAACTTTGCTTCTTGGTTAGTTTATCACCCTTGGACATGGGGACTTCTCCAGCTGCACACTTCTCCATACCAAATCTCTTCAAAACTTTGGTGATATAATTCTGTTGAGACAAACCAAGTAGTCTCTGTGCTCTATCTCTTTTAATCTCAATGCCTAGTACATAGGATGCTTCTCCTAAGTCTTTCATGTCAAAATTCTTTGACAGAAAGCTCTTGGTGTCTTTAAGCAGTTTAATGTTACTGCTAGCCAAAAGTATATCATCAACATAAAGTACTAGGAAAATAAAATTGTTCCCAACTGTCTTCAAGTAAACACACTCATCAACAAGATTCTCTGTAAATCCAAAAGTAGAAATCACAGAATCAAATTTCTTGTACCACTGTCTAGAAGCTTGTTTAAGGCCATAAATTGATTTTCTTAACCTGCATACTAAGTTTTCACTTCCAGCTTGCACAAAACCTTCTGGCTGCTTCATATAAATCACTTCATCTAGTTCACCATTCAAAAAGGCTGTCTTAACATCCATTTGGTGTAGCTCCATATCAAAGTGAGCCACTAAAGCCATGATTATCCTAAACGAGTCTTTTGTAGAAACTGGAGAAAAAGTCTCAGTAAAATCAATGCCCTCCTTCTGTGTAAAACCCTTGGCAACTAATCTTGCTTTATGTCTCTCTACATTGCCATTTGCATCTCTTTTGGTTTTGAAAACCCATTTACAACCTATAGGTTTCTGATTAGGGTCAGGTTCAACTAATTCCCAAACTGCATTTTGGCTCATGGAATCAATTTCTGCTTCCATTGCTAGCTGCCATTGGTGAGATTCATTACTTTCAATAGCCTGGTTAAATGTAGTTGGATCATTGTCCTCTGCACAGTCCATTTCAATTTCTGCTTCTTGCAGATAAACAATGTAGTCACTATCTTCCCCCCCATAAGTTGGTTTTCTTGCTCTCTGTGATCTTCTAGGCTGAGGGTTGACAGGGACTTGATCAGTTACAGGGTCAGTTACTTGACCAGTGACAGTTACTTGGTTAGTTACTTGACCAGTGACATGGTCAGTTACTTGTCCAGCGACAGTTACTTGGTCAGTGACTTGACCAGTGACAGGTACTTGACTAGTTACATGGTCAGTTACATGACCAGGTACAGTTACTTGGTCAGTTACATGGTCAGTGACATGACCAGTTACATGACCGGTTACTTGATCAGGGACAGTTACGTGGTCAGTTACTCGACCAGTGACTCGATCAGTTACATCTTGTTCTAAAGGCAATACAATACTTATATTCTCATCCGACACAATTTCCTCAAAATCTGAGGTTAAATCCTCAAGGTTTGTATTGTGAACTTTTTCACTTAGAAACTTTACTTGATGTGTTTCAAAAATTCTAGGTGAATGATGAGCAGAATATAATTTATAGCCTTTAGATTTATCTGGATAACCTATAAAATAGCAACTAACTGTCTTAGGATCAAGTTTATTCAAGCTTGGATTATAAATCCTAGCTTCTGCATGACATCCCCAAACATGGCAGTGATGAAGACTAGGTTTTCTGCCACACCAAAGCTCAAAAGCAGTATTTTCTATGGCTTTGCTAGGTGTTCTGTTGCAAATATAATTTGCAGTTTTTAAAGCCTCACCCCACAGAAATTTAGGCAAACCTGTTGTACACATCATGCATCTAACCATGTTCAAAAGACTCCTATTCTTTCTCTCTGCAACACCATTCTGTTGTGGGTTATAGGGTGTTGTATATTGAGCTTTAATTCCATTGTCTTGTAAAAACAAGGCAAATGGACCATTTTGTTGGCCGGATTCAGTGTACTTGCCATAGAACTCACCTCCTCTATCTGATCTTACTGTTTTGATTTTCTTTTCTAGTTGATTTTCTACTTCAGACTTAAAGATTTGAAAGGCTTTCAATGCTTGTGCCTTTTCTGAAAGTAGATAAATATAACTGTATCTAGAAAAGTCATCAATGAATGTGATAAAATACACATTCCCACAGATAGTTTGATGCCTAAATGGTCCACATATATCAGTGTGTATGAGTTCTAATAAATTTTGGCTTCTATATGCAGTCTTCTTTCTAGTATTAGTTATTTTTCCCTTAAAGCATTCAACACAGTCTGTTAGATCAGAAAAATCAAGTTCATTTAGGATTTTGTTTTTCACCAAAATTTTCAGTCTCTCTTTTGAAACATGGCCGAGTCTTCTATGCCATAAAAATGCAGACTTTTCATTTAGTTTGGTTCTTTTAACACCTGTTAAAGTGCTAGTACTGTTAGTGTTATTTTCAACAAGTAAAATTTCTTGTTGAGCCATTGAACAATTTAACTGTAAATAATCATTCATAATAACACCAGAACCAATTTGAACAGAATTTTTAGAAATAAGAATTCCATTACTATCCATAACAAGTCTACAACCAGATTTTACTAAAAGAGAAACTGAAACCAAATTCCTTCTCATGGAAGGTACATAAAAAACATTGTCCAGAACTAATAATTTTCCTAATCCTAAATCGAGCTTTAAGGTTCCAATAGCCTTGACTGCTACTCTCATGCCATTTCCTACACACAGGTTCACTTCATCACATTTTGGGATTCTCCTCCTTATGAATCCCTGCAAAGAATTAGTAATATGAATAGGTGAGCCTGAATCTATCCACCAAGACTGTGGTTCAACATTTATAAGATTAATTTCTAAGGAAAAAACTGTATTAGAAAAAATCTTACCCTTTTTGACTAACCAATTCTTATAGCCAGTGCAGTCCTTTTTCATGTGTCCTACTCTTTTGCAAAAGTAGCACTTGAACCTGAATGGCCTGTTTTCCTTGGCCACTGCAGCTGTTGAACTCTTAGTTATGGCTTTGGTAGGCTTGAGCTTGTTCTGGGGCTTTTTCCTTTTAGGCTTCTCAATGAGGTTAATGGTTGTAGCAGGTTCCTTTTCTTCCTTGATCCTAGATTCCTCATCCACACAGATGGATATAAGTTCATCTAGAGTCCAGTTTCCCTTTTGAGAGTTGTAACTGGTCCTAAGATGACTAAAACTGTTAGGCAAGGAATGTAGTGCATAATGCACTACTTGCTCATCCCTAACCCCCATTAAGAGTTCCCTGAGTCTGCCATTTATATTGATCATCTTCATAATATGCTCTCTAACTCCCCCTGAACCCATGTACTTCAAATCATGAAACTCCTTAGTCAGCCTAGCTGCTTCTGCTTTTTCACTTTCTTTAAACTTAGCACCTATGAGTTCCAGAAAATCTGATGCTAGCTCAGGCTCTTCTATACTTCCCCTGACAGTCTTAGACATAGATGTTCTGATGAGGTTCTTAGCCATTCTATTGGATCTATGCCACTTCTTGTAAAGGTCAGTATCTTTCTTGGTGCTCTTTTCATTTAACTCTTCAGGCTTATTCTCAGTAAAGCAGTAGTCTATGTTCTCATGCATTCCCATATAATTTTCCACAGAGTCTAGCCAAGCTCTATAGTTGGTTCCAGTTAACATCAAGACACTGTTCAAGTTCATGTAAGAGTTACCTAAGGAGCAAAACAAAAATTCGAGTGAGTTCTCAGTTTGTAAAGAAAATATGTTTAAGTTTTCTGTGTTTTATTTAGCTTTAAGTAACCAAAACAAGAACATACAGAAAACCTAAACAACCATACTTGCATTCATGTCAGTCCATAACAAAAACAATATTAAGCATCACTTTTGAGCAGAAACTTAATATCCTGGAGTTCTTTATCAATATGCCATGTTCAATGAAAACAAGTTATCCAAAGAAATTTATCCACATCTTTAGACAGAAGAAAAATTTCTAAGTATCCGTATTTATTTTCATCAAGCATGCATACTGCTGTTTTGTATTCTAAAACCATACTTAACCACTTCTTTGGAAGATAAAACTGAAGCATAGTTTTAAAACACAAAACACAATTTCAGTTTTGTTACTCGATCAGGTACAGTTACTTGGTCAGTTGCTTGGTCAGTTACTTGACCAGTTACACGTACCTGATCAATGTTTTCTGCCAACATCAATGAAGGATGCTTTGTGCATCATAATCACTTATGCCAACAGAAAACCACAAAACATATGAGCTCTTTTACTTTACATTCTATCCAGATTCATCCTTGTAAGAAAATTAAGCTCTTGTATCTGTCAACTTTAACGTGTAAACAAAATCTGGGAGATTTCTGTTCTTCATACAATTTTACACAATCACAGATACAATACCATATCATCAATCAATTCAACATGCATATTCAAGCATAACCAAAATTGATTCGATTCCAAGAAACCACAGAACAATCAAGAAATTGTAAATTTCATCCGGTCACCATCTACTCTAGCCTAACGCACGCCGGGAATGCAACTAGGGTTCTTGGGCACAATCAAAACTTAATTATCATGCTATGAATCGAAAACAATTTTCACAGAAAAACCTGTTTTTGCTTTTTCCCCAATTTGCTGCTAAAAAATCATAGCGGAAGCGTGAATTTTATAATTAACCAGATGCAGCAGTCGACTGAAGTAACTTACCTTGATCAGGTACCTGACCAGTTACTTGGTCAGTTACCTGGTCAGTTACTTACTTGGTCAGGTACCTGACCAGTTACATGACCAGTGACTTGGTCAGTAACCTGATCAATTACTTGACCCGTAAAGCAAAAAACCCTTAAAAAAAAAATTATGTTTGTTTTGCAAAACCCTAAAACGATTTTTCATATTTGTGAGCCTATGCTCTGATACCAATTGTAAAACCATAGTTACATGCTCACAACATATGCACAACAATCATAATAGGATTAAGGCTTACCTTCAGCAATAACAGTCATGGATTCCATCTTATGCAACTGCTTAACTCGATCACTGAATATAGTCTTCTGTTACTTACCAACTTGCTTCTCAATGGACAGAACTTATGCAATAGTCGTGGTAGTAATCAGGGACCAATTCATCTGTATATATATGAGACTTAAACCTCAAGAAGCTTCCCATTAAAGCATTCCTTGTCGGTTTAGGTTTCACTATTAGATTCCTAATGTATCACAACTTATAGCCTTTCTTGTCGACTAAGCAATGGATTACTATCCTTAATGAATTGATACACTACTTCATTAAGTCACTAGTATTGATTCACTGTTTGTATCCATGTTAAACTAGGATTGATATTAAGCTAATCATCAATTACTTTATGATGATATGTGTTATGTCCATATTTGATCTTACACAATTTACTATTAATTTCAATTTCATGAATTGAAAAATCAAATCACAGATTTATATGAAAAGCTAAAAATCGCATTTGCTAAAGAGAAGATGGTACCTGAGGGCTGAGGCAATTGGGTGTTGCTATTGGTGTGCTTCCGTTTGACTACTACTCTATAGCATACCCAACACTTGGGTGTCAAAATCAAATCCCAGAAATGAAATACTCAAGAAGGGAGATCTATACAAGTTTAATCAGTCTCAGATTCTATTACGGAACTAATCGAAATCGTTCAATCGAATGATACTCACCTTTGTCATGGTTGGCTCGATTGCTCGATTCCTGCGAATTTAGTTTCTCTTTCTATTTCTGTGAATTTGGTTCTCCCATTCTCTCTGTGATTATAAGGATCGGGGTTGGAAGTATGGATGTAAAACTAACGCTCAAGAAAAATCACCCATCTAAGCACATAATCTACCCAAAAGAGAATTGATAAAACTGAAGGGGAGAATCGCAGGGTTAGCAAATCACCCAAATTCGAGTTTAGAACTATGACAGCAGAGGATGAATATACTTTCAGTTTTTTGTGTTTTGATAGTGTTTGCATCAGTTAACGATAGCTGTTAACATCCCGTTTAAGATTCTTGTTTTTTTTTTTTTCACGTTGGTTTTACTGCAGTAGGATGTAGGGTAATTTGCTATGATATGAGGTGTTAAATAAATCCACGTGGCGTTATTCTATTGGGTTGGTAGACCATGTGTCAGGCTGACATGGTTCTACTGGAGGACAGAAAAATTTCTCCAAATATTGCCGGAACCACATATATTAGGGCGATTTGGATCCTCGCATTCATTGATATCTAAAATTGAATTGATAACGATGAATTACAAAATTGAAAGCTGGACTGAATATCAACTAAAAAAATTATAGCTATATCGACAATGTTTAAAAATGAACTTATTTAGTGCATCCACAAATAAGGGTTGTAGAAGCTTACCTTGACATCCACCACGCAAATAGGGGTTTCCTTGATGAGAGATTCTCCCGTACGGCACCCGCACCACGTGGCAGTGGGGCGGGCCAATCAGTGCCCAACACGGGGGGTGTTTTGGGTATTGTATTTAAGGAAGCAGGGGCAATTTCAGAAAAGATTGAAAAATTCCTTGGCTCTGATTGGGTGGCCGTAAGGCCACGTGGTGGGGAAACCCCCACCTAAGAATTTCTCTTCCTTGATAGCCCTCTAAGCAGGAACATTGACCTACTGAAGATGTGCAATTCCTGTTCACGTCATCCTCGGTAGAATTATCTATTCCTCTCCCAATCTTCCAATCTAGCACTATGGGGACGTCGTCCATCTCAGCAATGGCAGAAATATTTGTTGAATTTGACGTAAACCACTCTGGGTCTACCAGGAATGCATACTTACAACTACCAGTTCTTTTACTGGTATCACTTAGTATCGACCGTCCAAAACTAATATTGAAGGTTGAACCAATGGTTGAAAGAAGGGATGTCTGACAACAGTTGATACCACCGCAGCTATTATTTACAAATATGCAGCTGCACGGATTGCAAATGGACAAACAGACAGCCGATATTGTCTCTGCTGACTTGGACATCAGCAATGCAAGCCTCCCGCAACTCACTGCAGTGAACTTGTTCCTATCGGAGAACCAAAAAGGGGTTGGCCCCAGGTTGGGTACTGTCTGGCGGTGGTTTGGCTTGTTAGGGCAATCGGAGAAGGTGATAGGATTTTTTATTTTTAGTGTGCCCCCAAGAGATATCTCCAGAACCTCCGGTCGACTGTCGTTAAGGTTCAAAAAAGGTTTGGGAAGGTTGGTCGAGTTGTCACACAATATTTGGAACGACGGTCGGTGACTACAATTCGGTCCAATTCCAAAAGGATATGGGATTTCTACGTCTCCACAATGGGATAGACAATTAGGCTTTGCTAACGAGGGTGATGATGATACGCCAAGTATTGCACTACAGCTCAAAGACCACAAGGTCATGAGACTAATATCAAGTAGGAGCAACTGGAGCTCCATTTTGCTTCTCCTCAATTGCTCCTTGATATCTTCTTCCTCTTATTCCCTACCTATTTATACAAGGAAGCTTGGAGTTGATGAGTAATTTGGCGACTAATTCTCAAGTCTTAACTTGTTTATAATTAAACAAGTATGAAAATAAAGGTGCTGTACAAATGGTTCTTATTGTACACTTTGAATGCAAATAGAAATAAGGCTCACACTTCACTGAATGAAGAGATTAATGCATACAGTTGGCTTCATTATTATTGATTATTCTATCATTTTATGAAAGTTTTCTTTTGAAAAATACTTATGTGCATGCCATCCTCTTTTCTAATATTTTGACTGATCTGATTACACTATAATTGACCAACACACGTTTCACGAGGTCGTCTCTATTATTTGCTCGGCAGGTCATGTACGATGTGAAAATTATAACATGGTTCCGGACCATAGTACACGTGGTGTTTCGGGTGATATTATTTGTTCATGTGATTCGTAGTGATTTCTGATTGGTCACTTAAATTAATTTTTCTTTTCTTTTTTTCACCCCTTGCATGGTCCCTACCACATTCGAGTGATAGGATTGGTTGAGACCATGCCACCACATGACAGTATCATATGGTACTCTGGGACCACAGAATAATTCCTCGTACATTATAAGTTTTATTATAATCGATCTTCTTCCTGGTGGAAGAAAAAGCTAGATAGAGTTACATATTACTTTTATGTTTAATCAATTTGAGGAATATCCGAGATGGAGGAATACATATACAAGTGAAACAAAGAAATTTAGGGTGATACCTGAACAAGTCTAGCTAGGTCAATAGCTGTACGTAAGAGTTCAGGAAAAGTGAAAAACGCTACAATTTCAAGGTATATTAATAAGTCCTGTAAAAATGTATCAAGGATCACCAACCACAAAAACATAAACATAGAAATACATATAGATCTAATCAATGATACAAAAGTAAGATAAATACCTTGTACTGTTAGGCCATCTCTTGAACAAAGGCTTATACAAGCTCTTTTATTCTCTCCAATAATCCTCTTATGTATGTCTTTTTTTATATTTTTATTTGGACCAATAATATTCATTAAACAAGGCAACAGCCCAGAAACAGACCCATCAATTGATGAAGCCCGAAAATACAGCAAAGGATAGCCAGACCCTCCATCTCAAACAAGACTGTAAGAGAAACTGGAGACCATTAGCTCAAAAGAACTCGAAACTCCAGGAGTTCCGATTACATAGAGGCAGCATGAGGACATGGCAGTCCATCATTCCTTAGAACCAGCGAGAGAGACGATGGTGGCGTATCCGCCCATCTACAGAGACCCAACGTCCGATTACCAAGCATGACAGCTTCATGAGCCGCATGATTTGCTTCCCGGAGAATCCATTCCCAATGTACATGATCAAAGAAACTCTTTCTCCATTTGATTTGATCAATGATCAGGTGAGTCTTCTAATCTATATGGGGCGGAGCAACACTTCAGTGAGAACTATTTAGCTATTATATCATAAGTACTCTTGAGGTATCTTTAGAGTATTCACTTGCTCAAAAACAGGAAAGCAATTTTAAGAACTTATTTGCATAGGATCCACAGAATTCTTTATATTGATTATATTCTTCTAGTGTTTCCATAGATTTGGCTATGGGACATCCTAACTCAACAGATCCCTGAGGACTAGTTTTTTTTTTTTTTTCTTTCTTCAAATAATAATTCTATTCTTACTTCTTAGATCTTTGAAAATATGTCTGGTCGGGCCAAAGCCAGCCCTGAATGTGACTGTTACAATACTTGGTAGAGGTGATGTTCGATCTCCTTATGAAGAAGAGTGATGCTCTTGGTCTCTCACTGTGAAATTTCGTCAGCTTCAATCTAGAAAGATTGTGTCAAGAGAATGTTGCTGGTGTGAGACCAAGAACGACCTCACTGGATTGGCCAGACAAGGACATACAACAGGTCCAACTCTGCAAGAGGCTGCTTATGAGAAAGCAACTGAGGTTC
Organism: Rosa rugosa; assembly: GCF_958449725.1. Classification (NCBI taxonomy): domain Eukaryota; kingdom Viridiplantae; phylum Streptophyta; class Magnoliopsida; order Rosales; family Rosaceae; genus Rosa; species Rosa rugosa. The sequence goes on along the minus strand of NC_084820.1, from coordinate 57,866,544 downwards.
TTGTGGAGCTTGCTTCACTTCAAACATCATTTTTAACCCTTGATGAAGCAATCAAGAGCACAATAATGCTCTGGAGAATGTGGAGAAGCCTAGGTTGGAGAATACGATAATTTTTTTTTTGTTTTGAAACACTACAAAAAAAAATTCATTTGGCCACGGCTTTGTGCCGTCGCGGAAAGTATGTTTGCCGTCGCAAAAGACCAATGGCGACGGCTAGGCGACGGCAATTACGCCGTTGTCGTTGGTGGCGTCGCCATTGCTCATGGCTACGGCAAAATGCCGTCGCAACCGTATTTAGCGACGGCAACGAGCGTAGCAATGATTTGGTCGCTTATTTGGCGACGGCATGTAGCGACTGAAAACGCCGTCGCAAGTAACCTATTTGCTTGCAATAAACTAATTTTTTTTTTTAATGAAATTTTCCCTCCACCCCAAGTGAAATTAATTGCGACGGCGTCATTGCCGTCGCCACCTCAAATATTGTCCATATGAAGCTTTAGCGACAACCAATTGACCACCCAATTTTTTCTGCCATTTTACACACAATCAAAAGATATAGTAAAACAATATAAAGCACCAAAATAATCCTTTCATTCATAGCTATCTCACAACTGATAAGTGCCAAGTTATATTTCATTACCAAGTACAAATTGAAATTAACCAAACAAACCAGAGTCTTTCATAATTATACGAATCTACTAAGAATCTACCATACTAGATAACTCACTACTAGAATTTTGTTCATAGACATCGGCCCAGAACCGATGTTAAACTAATTTTCGACCGATGTCTTAGTGGGTGTAGAGAAAGATATAGACATCAGTATAAGCGCGTTTTTAACCGATGTCCCAGACAACAACCAACATCGATTCTAAAAAACAAATCGATGTATAATCGTTATAATCATCATATTTTTGTATGTTAGGTATGTCTAATTCTTCATATTTTCACATTTTATGCTTAATAAAGTATATCTCAAACAATACCTAAGTGAACATTTAAATCGATTACAATTTCAGAAATGATGTCTAATACACTCGTAGACATCAGTCTCTAAAAAAATTTGTTTGTTCGTGTCCATTTTTTCGTGCATCTTGCCGTCTTATTCTCCTGAGAACGATGTATGTACCTTTAGGCAACATCAGTTAATCTATTAAGAATGATGTTTTATGTTACTAGGAACATCGATTTTCGTTGGTTGAAACGATGTCTAGTAGTTTTGTAGACATCATTTCTATTTTTCAAAACCGATGTCCTGTATTTCATGATAAATCGGTTTACTTTATAACAGCTGATTTGTACGTTGACAGTAGATAACGGTCTGGTGTTTAGATATCGATGTGCATTGATTTTGTGTACATCGATTTTGGGGTGACATTTCGATATGTTGATAATCATGAGACATCAGTCCAGTTTTAGGTACTGATTTCTAATCTCTGAATTGACATCATTTTCTGTCATTATTGTTTTGTTCCCCATTTATATACATCAATTCATATATATAAGAATGATGTGCAAATAATCATCTAACTGCTGGTGGTGGGAAAATATTTAGAAATACATTTCTCATCATTCAAAAATTGGGGCTTCCCATTAATTTTCTCATCTTCATTCATGATTCTAAATAATTCACAAAATAAAACCCCAAAAACTACAAAGGCTAGCCTATAAACATATTAGCAACCAACTACAAAAGTTCAACACCAAACTTTGCTTCAAAGCAAAAACTAGTCTTACTCAAAATCATGTTGGTAGCCAAACTCTGTATATAATCAGCCACTTCAATATGTACAAAGTCTGGTCTTTGACAATTATATGTAGATGCCGGATCAACAAAGCAATGGTGTCAAATTCATCTCTTTGAGTAAGAAGTTCATGCAAGTACCTGTGTCAAAAGCAAAGACATGAAATTGCAAGCAAACTCGTTTCCAAATGCAGCAAAACCCCATAATCCCATATCACCTTTCCACACAGTTACATTGCAAGTCATGTGTAAGCAAAGGGAAAAAGAAATAAAAGGGAAGACAGCTGCAGCCATTACCTAGCTTCCATAGTTATGTATCAAATCAATCTTAGAGAAGACATTTATGTGTGGGAGCTCCATATGTATCATGGTTGATAAAAAAGAAGAAATGCAGTAACATACTTTGCAACGTCACTGCATATATGGGCGTCAACTAAATGTGTTGCAGCCAACTGCAGAAAATCAGGAAGCCAACCAAATGAAGAGCAGAAGGCACATCAATCATTCATGGTCATGGTGAATGGTCAAAGCAACAATATCACAAAAGAAGAATATAATCATAACCTGAGGTTTAACTTCTTTATGAGTTTCATGATAATATTCCTGGTGTTGGAAAATCAAAGAGAAGATAGTGATCTGCAGTAACATTGATAGGCAGCAGAATGCTATTGTTAATTTTACCACTACTTAGGGGACAAACTACTAGAAGAATGCTAACATGCCATGTCATTTGAGCAACTTTACAATCAGCCAAATATATATGCTTGCGTAATTTCTGATTGTGGATTTCAAAATGCATCACTTATTATTTGAATTTAAGTATCATTGGTTGAACATTTCAGTATAATTCTGAGCAACCATAAGACTAGCTCCAATTTGAACTGATTCTTGATATAACAATGAAACATCACATACTAGCGAATTATACAAACGCTCAGAGAAGCTATCACAGAGAAAAGAAAAAAAGAGAAAAAGAAAAAAAAAAAAAAAAAAACACTATCACAACAACTCCAAGAAGCAGTTATGATGTATCATAGGAAAACAGTATAATAAAACTGCCCATATAAAGAACTTGATGGGAAAAGATAAGAATAAGGATAACAGAAGCCAGATGCACAAACCCTGTATTCAGAAACATTATTTTCATAATCTGTAAAGCACAAGATAAAATGAAAGTTAAGAGTATCAAGCTTAAGGATTCAAGGAGCACTCTTCTCCATAAAAAGAAAAAGAAAAAGAAAACAGGATTCAAGGAGCACAAGAAAAATGGTATACTTATATGCACATGTTTTCAGTGACATCAGTAACTAGCAAAATGAGAGACTTCCAGGGCCTTAACTGAGCTCCTGATATAGTCAGAAACAAGTAGAAATTTAACATAATCTACATAAATGTGCTTTTATTTATTTATTTATTTGTATAATAAACACACTTGAACTGACCAGATTGTGAATACCTACCCTAGCACCAATTACTGAACAGTTCTTTATTCAGGTCAGCCAGGGTTAGGTTGGGGTAAATTATGCTAAAGAAAACGTTTTGTATTATTCTCACATAGCCACTTTTGCAGCAGGACATTATCATGCACTCTGGGTACATAACACCTTGAAGAGCACATATCAACCCATTGTTTCCCATCTCGTTCCAGCTTTTCACTTTTATCGACTGGATCATCTTCAAAAGTCAAACCAGCTATACATATGTTCTTCTGCTAGTTGATTATCAGAAGAAGTCTCACCAAACACTGCCTAAAACTAACGGAAAAAGCAGCAATAAGCCAAATCTTTTCAATCTAAACTACTTCGACTCTTGGTAAACCAAAGAACATATACCCTATGTTCTGAACAGTAGTAAAATCAGTAGTAATTTATAATTCGGGAATCCACCAAATTTCCTCAACTATTCTAATTTATTGGTAAAATATGTTTTCTTGATAACAGCAAAAAGAGTGTGACCATACAAAGAAACAGACAAAATAAAAAAAAAGCCTCGCACAAGGAAATGGTTTTCATGAGCATTTATTTAAATATGGATTAAATACTCGTTACTCCTCATACTTTTGCATGAAAAACAGTTTAGTCCTTATTCTTTCTAATTCTCACACAACAGATCCTAAAATGACTATTATACCCCTCACTTTTTTTTTTCTGCCTCTCTCTCTCTGTATGTATGTGTGTGTGTGTGTATATATATATATATAGAGAGAGAGAATAAGGATTATATATATATAATAGTCATTTTAGGACCTGTTGTGTGAGAATTAGAAAGAATAAGGACTAAACTGTTTAATTTTAAAATTTTGGACTAAACTGTTTTTCATGCAAAAGTATGAGGAGTAACGAGTATTTAGTCCTTTAAATATCTATATTTCTGCCGCACTTATGTAAGCGTATGTATTGTGTAAAGAAACATATATGGCAATAAAAATGACTTACTTTTTCCCTTCCACATCAACACCATGTACCAGAAACTCGTCTGCATACTTGGCAAGGAAGTCTAATATTTCCTTGTCAAGATACACGTCACTGAACTTTTGCCATCTATCTGTGACAATAATTAAAACTGATATTTCAAAGGCAATAATTAAAACTGCTCAAGAATACGTAGTCTAATGAGACTGCTTAGCCTCGTAAAGAAAGTGAACAAATGAAGGACATAAGACGTATAATTCTGGATAACTTCATACCCTCTTTCTACAGCTAAGGTCTAAAACAAGCCTTTCTTTTCCAACAACACGAACAAGATCTTTAAGCCTTTCAAGGTTTTGCCCATTATTAAATACATACTGCAAGAAAACCATGACAAGTTTTAGAAAATGTTTTCCTGATATCAATTGTTCTAAGAAATATACATGGTTTTTCAATTTTAGAAGAGGAGAAAAACAGAACTCACAGAAGTGACAATGACGTGGCTAGCCCCTTCTTCTATGTATTGCAAAGAATTATCTGAATTGATCCCACCTCCTACCTGAAAACCACCTAGATTATACCAGTCCTCGTAGCAAGTTCAGCAGAGGAAAATCTGTAAGTTTAAACATATCATCAATCATAGAGAACAAAGTGAAATAGCACACTCACAAGGTTTATACTAATCTCAGCATGTGCAATGAATAATGAGAAATCTGATCCTTTTGCAAAAGTTGGCACCTCTTTGATATCAATTTCCCTAAACCTCGTAATCCTAACTGATGCAAGTTAGAATCTTTAATCTAATTCTCCCTTAGACTAAATCACTCAATTAGAGACTGAGCAATAGCTAGAGCTTCACCATGTGTGGGCTTATTCCGAAAAGAAAACATTGATTAGAATGTTCTGATCAGAAAGCATAGAAAACACTGGTTTGTAGTTACTTTCGAACAAAGACAACCTTTTCTAAGCCTTTCGAACTGAAGTTAAGTTTCAAGGCATGCTTTGCATGTCTAATCCGACTCACTAAAGATCGAGGACAGAAAAATAAGTGTAAAGGTTCTCAAATCAATTGTTTGCAACAATAAGCTGCAAGTTTGAGAAAATTTCAGAAAACTGGTAACAAGCAAGAAAATTTCACCAACAATTTGTCTTTCAGTGATTTCAAGCAAAACCTTCCAGATTTGAAGTAGACATGCAAAGCTACTATTTTACAAAGTTTCATGCTAATCGAAGTTCAAATGGAGGGTCAAACAAGAATCTGAAATTACAGAAAAGCTGGATTATGCAGAAATCCTGAAACAGTGCAGTAACTTCAAAATAGCACAAGTATCTCATTTTAACTCCGTTTTTCGTGAAACCAAGCTCAAAATGATCATTGAAGAGTCTACTTTAAGCTTTCAAAAACTGAGAATTAAACAAGGAGTATAGGTTTTTCAAAAATCATAGAATAGCCCACTGGTTCAGTTTGGGTGTTGTCTTTGAGGCATAACATCAAACACTTGGAGTGCGGTAAAAAAGTTCAATTCCAGTCCATCCTAATGGGGTTACCAAAGCTGGGTAATTATCAAAAGTGCATTCCACAAGAACCTTGAATAGATTTAAGAACAGGAATTTAACAGAGAGTAGAAGTTCTTACCAAGAGAAAGTAGATTTCTGGTATTGAAGCAAAATAGAGAGAAGCTCAGTGGTTTGAAAGGAATTGTGGCCCTTTGCTTCTGTGGGCTTCTCAAAGGAATTGTGAGGGCTTTCTCAAAGGAATTGTGGCCCTCTGCTTCTGAGGGCTTCTCGACACTAACCTGCAGGAATGTTGAATTAATTAATAATTACCCAGGAAATTAAGCTTTCAACTTTCAAGCTTTATTTTAAGTTTCTAACTACCTTACACATATGAAGCAGCAGTTCTCGACAATTGGTGATGACAATCGCTGAATCGGTGGGGCAATTGATGAATTGAAGAAGAAGAATATCTGAATACAATCACCAAGCCTGCAAATTAAGGCAGATTAACTTACCCAGGAAAGCATTCAACTCTCAAGCTTTCATCTTTCAGATTAACAGCCAATCTCATTGTAAACATAATCGGTAAATCAGCAATAGCACAATATATATATATATATATATATAAACAATTCAACATTCAACAACTAGAATTCTAGAAAAAGAAATAACTTACGATTTCAATTTTCATTGAGGTGATCGTTTGGTCGAGATTGACCGAAGCAAAGAAGCATCATAGCAAATCAATGGGATCGATTTTCCCAATCTAGTCATCTAGATTCTGCTGGCCGCCTGGCCATGAAAGTAGCTCCAATCTGGGCCTGACCAACATATCAGATTATCAGGATACATTCATACATACAATTTCATTACTCTGAGGAATTCAATTTCAATTTCAAATGGGCGATTCATGATTCAATCAGATTAAGAAGAAGAAGATAAGAAGAGAAGAAGAAGAGGAAGAGGAGTAGAAGAAGACGGAGAGGGAGACTGGGAGAGAGAGATACCTGGAGCTTGGAGACAGAGACTCGGAGACGGGAGACCGGAGAGGCGGAGACGGAGAGTCGGGGACGGAGAGAATCAGAATTGGCGGAGACGGAGACACGGAGTCAGAAATGGTGCAGTTGAGTGCAGCTGGGTTGCTGTGTTCGAGTTTAGGGCTCCAACCCTGACTTCGGTGGGGCTTGAGAGGAAAAAACCATTCCTCTTTAATTTCTTCAACTCTGCCAATCTCAGATCGAGGCCTGGCTCAGGATTCAGAGCTGTTACTTCAATTTTAGATCGAGGTCGGGATCTCGGCGCTTCAGATTCCGCCTGAGAATGAAGGAGGGAGGATTGTGATGGTGAGGAGGAGGAGGAGGAGGAGGAGCTAGTCTGGGTTGAGAATGGAGGTCGACACTGAGGTTAGGGTTTGTGTTTCAGTTTTGGCGTCGGGCGCCAATTTTTTTTCTAAGTGTGAAAGTTTTGAGTGTTAGTCCCCGCTTTTTCATTTCACTTAAAAGACTTAGCGCTTTTTGCAAAATTAGGTTCCCGCAAATTTTCAAACAAAACTTTTAACACCGGTCATTTTAAGAACCGATGTTAATGGTATACATTTAAATCGGTATTTTTCTAAAACGATGTTAACTTACTTTTTTACATCATGTGCAAATCTTACCGATTTAAATGATGTGATGTAAATGAACAGATTTCTAGTAGTGACTGAAACTCTGGAAGAAACATTCCCAAACTTAATATTGTTCAAAAGCAGACTTGACCACAATACTATTTATCATTAACTAGAGGGCTTGGTGAGTACTGGAGCGTGCTCAATTTCTTGATCACTAGTTGAATCTGGATGAACTCCTTCTCCTATGGACTCCCTTCTAATTTCATGGCCACTGGATGCATCTTGAACCTATCACATAATGATACAGTATGTACAATATATCCCATTTCCTGGTATATATTGTACAGCCGTGGCAGCTGAAAGAAGACAAAAATTGCATAATAAGAATTCAAGTTTTTACAGAATCCTAAACCCTAAATCTAACATTGTTACTAGAACCCCCAAATTCATATGACCTATTTCTGAAAGGTAATCTTGCATTTACCTGTATCAACCATACAACATTCTCACTGTACAATTCATTGTTCACTATCCAACTAGCCATTTGGTCCCACTCACTTTGCTTCTTGCCATATTTTGATATTCTGTGCTCAGCCATCTGCAGTATAAAAACAGAGCATCAGGCAAGGAGCCAATCTGGACATGCAGAGAAATAAGAAAGACAAACAAACAAGAAGGAATGGAGAGGGAGTGGTCATTTGTTCCATATCAATGAACATTCAGAGAGGCAAGGAAGGATCATTCAGAAACCTAAACTTGATCCAGATATCTAAATTATTATAAACACTAGTATTTACATCCAACAGATTGGGAAATTAAAGTATGTATGAATTAATTAATAGTTGGAGCGTTAATCCACACTAGCAGTCTATCATTCTTCATAATTGATGATTAAAAAAAAGGGAAATAAAACCACTAAAACCTATACAAAAGTAGCAGAGCATGAAAGCACCTGATATTTACTGGCAGAAAGATCAGAAAACACTTGCTTTGTCAGCTCAGCAAGGAAACGGCCTATTCAACAAAAGATAATCATGAAAATTAATGCCTCTAAGACTTGACAGAAATAACATCTCAAAAGCCATGGCTTGAGAATCCAATACTTAACTATGAAAAGAGCAAGTAAGCCAATAAACAATTATACCTTGGATAAGATTATCCTGCTTAAGGAAAATCTCCCTGAGCCTTTTTTGAAAACAGAAAGCATAGGCAGTAAAAACTGTGCCCAGAAGCTAAAGCAAAAAGCAATTGCAAAAATGCAACATAGTTACTTGAATGAACATAGTTATATAATGCATTTTGTAGAAAAACAGCACACAGTGAATGGAAGTCAAAGAGAAAGTCAATTAAATCCATCAAGCAATAAAGAGAAAAACATTGACCGACTTCACCATTGAAAAGAAAAACACCAAAAGTTAGTCGGAGGAAATAGGAAAAGAGAAATGAGATTATACCTATCCCATGTTGCCGATGATAGTCAAACATCAAGGTCTCAGCAACACGCTTGCCCTCACATTTGTTTTTATTGTCTGTTGGAAATCATAAGTGCAAATGTTAGATGTCTGGAGATTTACCATAAACTTCAGATAGTTTTATGTTGGAGGTCAAGAAAGAACTTACATGATTGCATAGGAAAAAGAAAAAAAGGAAAGTAACAATGACATGTTTTCATCATGGAGCTAAGAAACTTGTCTATCTGATCTCAAAGGACTGTCAAAGCATGTAAAACAGAATGAGGCTGAGATCTCGACAGTTGAAGATAGTACTATTGCTGAAAACAATGATGTGACGGATTGAATCGGCGCTTTCCTCGCCTGGATATTTTATCATAGTGTGATAAATATGGTAAAACTGAAGCATTCCGAGAATCCGAGTATAAACCACACAGAATGATATGGCATAATGCCCTTACCATGTTCCTGAATAGCTTTGGCAACCATTTGACAGTAGCTTCAAAGTAGTTTGCCCCCATTATTGGAAAATCCCATGCTGACAAAATGGCCAAAAACTTTGGTATTGGAAGGTCCCGGAGATGAGCTCCCCTGGAGGAGGAAAAAAGAAAGGAGTTGCATGTTCAGAATCTAGCTAATATATACTATATCTTTGTCTAAATATCATGTGTGCTTTTGAATGTATACTTCTCTGCATATTTATCTTGCAAATTTGCAAGCCATAAAAAAAATCTTGCAAATTTGCAAGTTCATCAAAGCCATAAGAATTAAAAGGGCATGGGAAACCAAATTAGTCAATACAGCAAGAAGGCACGGTAGAAGTAAAGAACAAAAAGGGTGGTAATATGAATTGCAGGAAATGGAGGCAAAGCGATATTCTGCGCAATACAGTCAGTTCTAAACAATATAAGGATATTCTGATAGAAAAATGATACATGTGGCTGAAATTAATAGTTAATTATATAAAAGGATAGTAAATTGGCATTACATACCAAAACAGGAAACTTGACAATGATAGCTCCAGCAATACATAGTTCTTCAAATGACATTGTGGGCATAAAAACTTGCCAATGTTAGAAAGAAACGTGACATAAACCCAACCTGAAAAGAAAGAGGAAGTTCTTACCAAATGTGGAGGTGTCAAAACTCAAAGTGCAAACAATAAGAGCTTGCTGACAACAGTGAACAGTAGCTTCCCAATCTTGGCTTTCACACTTCTTCTAGACAACAAAACAAAAATGAACATTGCTTTGATCATCAGTTGATGCCAGAAACAAAGAGAAAGGTCTTGTAAATTTAGCAGCTAATAAAAAGCTAAAAAGACAGTAGTATATTTGATGAGAATAAGGTCATTATTTATACTCAGGGTTAAATATCCTAAAACAAATCAGTTGAAAGGAAACACTGACAATTACTTAGTTTAGTTTGATTGGGTTGTAAAGAAGAACAACATTCTGATTTGTAGGTATTTAGAATGAAGGTTGGCCAACTTAATGATTTATTAATCAATTTAGCCAGTCCATTAAGACAAAGAGCACAGACAGATTCAATCATGTTCAATCCAGATTGTGGCTGTTTAGTAAAATGGAAGAACAGTGTACAAAAGGATAGAAAAATCACACACCTGGTTGAAATGAAAATTTAATTTGAATTCAAAATTTATCATTGAACACATGAAAATGTTTGAGGCGATAGTAAATTGGCATAAAGCTGATGAAATGAAAAATCTCAAAAAGTGTTCTATGCTTTCACATTACATCTAGTGGTTTGTGTTCTATGGTGGAGTAATGATATGAATAATAAATCAGCAGAATTGTATCAAGTATAAGAGGCTGACCTTTGAGTGCAAAGTTTAGATCGTTCTTCTTTGGCTCATAAACGTTAAACAATGTCCCTTGGTTTGTCAGTATTTATCCAAATTGAGTCCATTTTGTTTGCTTGGAACTGCACAGGGATGGTCAGAGTTGAAATGCCTGCAAATATTCTGTAGTTTATTGAAATACCACAACAATTGACTTTGTCCCCAAACATTGTATACTTTTCAAATTAAATAAATGTTCCCAACCTGCTTCTCTGAGCTTTTTAACCTCTGTAAGCATCCAGCAATTTCTGCAAATTCAACTATATCAGAGATTCACTGTAACAGAACGTCCCTTCAGGCATGAATGAAATTCTATTCAACCCAAAACCCTTCAACTATGAATGAAATTATATTCAATACCTCAAAGCCAATGCTCCTTTTGGCTACTGACGCTATCCATGTGTAGCCATTGCAATTCTTTTTTGTAGTGAACAATCAAGCAAAAACCATACCCTCATTTTCAATTTCCACAATCGACGATCAAACAAACCAAACCCAAAACCCAATTTCACCAAAAAACAAAACAATGGAAAACCCACAAATCTAAAACCCCCAATATCCATCGAAAGACCACAACTTTAGACAAAACCCATAATAATCGAGACCATATTCACATCCAAATACAACCAGACCTAAGAATTAAGGGAGACAATTACCGGACCCAAAAGAAAAACCTAAATCTCTTAAGCGGAACTACAAAGGGAGCTCACAACTCTTTCGATCTTCAAAATAGACTAAAACCCTAACGTATCCTATCAGAATTTGATATTAGATTCGGTGAAAGTTTACATAATATGAAAACCCAATCTAATTAACAGATTTTCAAAGGAACTCTTGACATACAGATGTACATAGTACTGACCTTTTCCTTTTGTTTCTCACCCAGAGGAAGGATCTTGAGAGGAACGATTGGTTTGTAGATAGCTTGGTAAACTTGACAGGACCGAAATCGCAGCAATTAGTCGGCGGTTACATTCTGCTACGAATTTGGCAGATCTAGAGAGGAAATCTGAAAGTAATCATCAGTGTCGGATCGAGATGGAGTCATGGGGTCAAAGAAGAAAGAGAGCAGCGCAGAGAAAGAAAAGAAGTTTTCTTTTAATCAAAGAGATAGAATCGTTCAGATAACCACCCTAAAGCGACGGCAAGTGTTTTGCAGTAGCAAACTGTTAAAAACTTGCGACGGCTAATGCTTGCCGAAGTAAATTCATAGTGGTTGGCGACCACTAGGGGCGACGGCAGTTAATACGGTCGCAAAATCTCTATACAATTGCGACGGTCAAGTTTTGCCGTCGCAAAAGAGTAGGCTTTAGCGACGGCAATTGCACGCCGACGCAAATTGGTGAAGCTAATTGAATTCTTTTTTGTAGTGAAATAAGGGCTGGTGCGACTGCTCTCAGGCCTTCATTGATGAAACCGATGAATAAAAAGTTGGGGGGGGGGGAATTTAATGTCTAAACCCCACATTACAATACACCTCAAGAAGATCTCCCGAATAATAACAGGAGGCTCCACAACTACAATGTATCCGAACATGCACCTAATAGCAAAGAGCATCATATGGACGACTCCATTTGCTTTGCAATAATGGTGGCATATCGGAAAGTTAAAGCAATGTCATAGAGCCAATAAAATAGCTTTCCCAATATGCTGCCGACTGGAAAGAAATCCGCTGACACGATGTTTCATCATCCCACTAGAAGGTTGCACCCAATTCAAGATCTGCCGCCTCGCTAGGGCAGATAAGGCATGCTGAGTAAGCAGCCTGGTACCGAGCCCACATGACCTTGCCAAGAGTTGGCAGGGATTTATTGTAAAGAAACTACACCTAAACCTGATACATAATATCAAAACTAAATAATACCTACTATAAGCCCACCAGTAGAGGCCCAAGGACTAAAGATAGGCCCACGATTCCGGATAGGCCCACCTCCATGGAGAAGCCCACGACACATGCCAGGCCCACGACCCGTGTTGCGCCGGACCGTCCACCTTTCCCGGTCAGAATGGCGGCACCGCAACCAACGAACCACGACGCTATAGATCGAATTGCAGCCGGAACCAGTGGCCAGAACATGACACTCGCCGCCGCCGACAGACACACACGTCCAAGCAGCGCCGTTGAAGCATTCACGCTTGACAACCGTTGCCAGATCGCCATTTGTAACAGGTTCAAAGTGCAGCCAGATCCGAATAGCAGCCTTGAATGAGGAACTCGTCCTCCCCCAGGCCTCCACGATCACGGCCAAAGGTGCATTTGTTTGCCCAAGTCGGAGGTTGCAGACTGTTCGGCAATCTCTGCAATTATGTACTGATAACTCCACCAACGATCCTTCGTCCTTGATTTCAAGAGGTAGCCGGAGCGCCACCTTGATTGATGATCCCGGCCTCCCCCAGGTTTCCTCGACCTCAGCGGTTGCAGATTGGGATAACACCATCAACAATTGATCTCGTCCAGGCCTATACTCCACTACGGATCGGACCTTCACGGAGGGGTTGAAACACTAAACCTACTAGTCCGACGATGACGTCCAGAAGACGTGTCGCCGGATGGAACACCGAACATCGGGACACCAACGGTTCTCTCTTCTTTGAGTTCGAAAACTTCTCCTCCGAGAAATGCGGAGCAAAACAATTGGAGAATTCGATAACTTATCTCGAGTTAAAGAAGATACAGGGCTTCAGGGGCGGCCCTAAGGGTGTGCAAGTGGTGCCGTCGCACAAGGTCTCCTCTGTGTTTCGAATACACATATATAACATTAGATAACATATTTTGTTCTACCCATGCATGCATGAGAGACTTAAAACTCTGCACAAGAACAGTTTTGTGTGTGTGTGTGTGTATATATATATGCGATTCCTTATGTGTATAATATGATCTCTATCACAATGAAAATTCTAAGAGAGTTTCATTCTCTCAAGAAAGTTGGATTGTAATTCCAGTAATTGCAATACACTAAACTAAAGCCTAGAAATCAATTAATAGATCTGAACAATCACCGAATAATTTTAATGCCTTCTCCGTTGAAGATGTCAATTTTGCTTGTTGATGGTAGATTGATACCACTAAATTACAAGTTTATTATGGAAAAAAATAAACCAACAATTTTGATGCACTATTGATAGAGGAACAAAAGAGAAAACTGTAGAAGATGAAACTGAAAAGTTTTTAAGCATTACCTGGTACAAAGATTCCAGAACGATGATTGTTCCTAATTGCATTGTTGTGTATTTGGAAATATCATTAGAGAGACTTTGATTTTTTTTTTTGAATAAATTAGAGAGACTTTGATTAAAACCAATAATATGAGGAAGACGTTTTATTGAACAAATTGGAGGTAACATCTCTTGGCTAACCATGAAGATTAAGAAGACATGAGTTTTTAGCTGCAAAAGGAACACTAGGTTTGTCGAACAAGAAAAGGAATTAAAAAAAAAAATGTTTTCTCTCTTTTTGTATCCTTATTAGTCATTTTGAATGAGTTGATAAAGTCAAGGGTTAAATACTGCTTACTCCCTATACTTATAGGGTTTCATCGTTTCAGTCCCTGACCTTCGAATTTCACCTAAAAAGTCCCTGAACTCCCAATTTCCTCCCAATTGGTCCCTGCCGTCAAGCATCCGTCAAAAACTCCGTTATCTTCCCCTAAAAAGTCGATTATACCCTCATTTACTTAATATATATATATATATATATATATATATATATTTCTCTTCCTCTCTTTTTTTATTATTTTTTTTCTTTTTACCTCTTCTTCTTCTTCCGGCTCTCCCGCCTCTTTCTGTTCATCTCCTCATCAAGATGGTTCCAATTCATAGACCTTCAAGAGGTGAAATGAAAAAAAGAAATAAAAAAGAGAGAGAAAATAAATTAAAAAAAAACCAAAGTAAGTGAGAGCATAATAGACATTTTCGGCAACTTTAACAGAAAATTTTGACGGCAGGGACCAAGTGGGAGGAAATTGAGAGTTCATGGACTTTTTAGGTGAAATTCGAAGCTCAAGGACTGAAACGATGAAACCCTATAAGCATAGGGAGTAAACAGTATTTAATCCTAAAGTCAATTATCACTCTAAAAAATAGAGAGGTGGAACCACCCTTATTTGAAACTTTTTTTTTTTGCTCTCTTTCCCTTTCCCCTCCCCCCTTTTTTCTTTCTCCCCCCCCCCCCCCGCCAACCCTTTTTTTGCTCCCTTTCCGTTTCCCCTCCCCCTTTTTTCTTTCTCCCTTCCCAACACCCCCCATCCCCCCCTTTTTATCTTTCTTTTCAGACTTCTTTTCCCTTTTTCTTTATCTCGTGTTTAACATTATTTAAGCTTTATTTGAAATTTTTTTAGTTATCTTTATTAGCTATTTGAGGATTATTTTTACATTGTTGAATGTGATCTTGTCATAACATTTATTTTATTATATCCATTCATTTTTTTCAAAGTCATTATGCAATGAACATAAGGACTCGATCAAATTTTTGCACTAGGTCTCTCAATTTTTAGGACCGACCCTGCAGGGCTTAGAAGCTCCATCTCCCTCATGTATGTTTCTACTTATTCTGTATTATTTGTCACAAAACTTACATAAGTTCAAGGTCTCAAAAAGTTGCATGGATTGTCTTTGGTTTATTATAGAATAACATTGCTCTGCGAATCACTTTTCGATGTACATGATTGTAATCATGTGTCTGCTTCGCAGGTGTGGTTCGAAGTTTGTACGTTACACGTAGATTGCTATAAAATGTGGAGAAAACTTGACCCAAAATTTTAGATAATTCAAAGTACAGAAACGATGGACAATGTGCTTTTAAGAGAGGAATAAGGATTAACAAGCAAACTAAATAATTTGTTGATGTTTTGATACTCTTGATGCAGGATATAAAGCTGGCTTCACTACCACAAATTTGGCCTTCACACACCATCAGTAAAAAATGACCCTTGGTTTCGTGCCCGAATAAAGCGGCAAGGGGTGGTAATAAGGGGAAATTATTAGGTGGTCCGGATTGATGTTGTTGGCCCATACGATTTGTTTTTGTTTCTTGTTGGGCTTTTAGTTTAAATTTTTTCACCCCACTGCATGGTCTCCACAAAATTTGTGATGTTATTGGCTTGGACCACCACATGGCAATGCCACGTGATAGTTCGGGACCATAGAATAATTTTCCGATAATAAGTCAGATAGAATCAATGATAGATTCATGGTAAAATCGTTCCATAATGCATTTTTTTTTATAATTTTTGGCTGATAATGATAAAGAGATCAAATGGTATAATTCTTTTGTTGGTAGATTGGAGGATTAGAAACATGACTATTGCTTTCCAGTCGTTGTTCAAATGAAAGAACAATATATCATCTCTTGGTCCATCACTGAACTGCAAAATGCTCTTTCTCCTGCAAGCGGCAAATGGGCAAGTCAGTTTACTTGGCTAGAAATAATCACTATGGTTTCCCAGAGTATGGATGCTTGTGGGACTAATGCATGCACAAACAATATATGAGGGTATAAAAACTATAGATTCACAGAGTATCCATGCTTCTTGCACTAAAGGAAATTTACTGGAAAGGACTATCTACTACAGAATAAATAAGACAATAAGAAATACATTCTGTTCTCCAACGTTTAGAAAACCAGTTTTTTCAATGCCACCAGATATGCAATTAACAATAAGTATTTGCTCATGTTAAAAAAATAAAAAATAAAAAAACCACTAAGTATCTGCCTTACGAGGAACACTTGTGATTGTTGGAGCCTGGTGTGTAACAGATTTGGTTTGTAGTGCTGTAGCACATTTGGCATTCTGCAAAAAGAGTAGCAAAATCAAGAGAAAAAAATG
>NC_084820.1:57803535-57849949 GCF_958449725.1 Rosa rugosa | reverse complement strand
CATATCTCTTTTCACTTCCTAAGTTACCCTCAAGTCAAATTCCTTTTTTTTTTTTTTGTGGGTCTTTCTCTTTTCTCTCTCTTTCTCCTTCAAACCACAACAGAATTCTTTCAAAGGTTTTCTATCCTCATTTCCATCGCCAGGCAACTCAGCCGTCAATTGCGTCCCAGAATTATCCAATAAAACTGAATCCCCTTCACAGTTCCGACATTTTGTCTTAAGGCTTTTCTTCTCAAACTGATTTAGTTTAACATCTTCAAGAACCTCTACGTTTTTCGGAGATGACTTGTGATTATCATCTGTTCAATGGCAAAGCAAACAAGCTAATTACTCACTTCTATCAAAATCAAATAATCAAACACCGAACTAAAATAATCCAAAGCCAGAAGATGGAGATGAAAACAAGAACTTGTGATTGCTGTGCACAACTATCAGCTTCTTCCCTCTTGAACACAACCTTGCCATTATCGGCAGTGAAAACAGAGAAACTTTTGGGCAATTTCTAGGCACAGTACTTGGCAACAAAAACGGATGATCGAATTATACTGTGGGTTTTGGAAGTCCTAACAGTTAGAGTATCAACATGAAATGCCTTTGCTTCCCTTACTAGAACTTTTCTGATCGGATTGCCTTTACACACCTTCGGCTTCAAATCAACCTGCCCACAATTCACATGCTCTCAAATCTCAATCTACAACACCCAAAATTGAAACTAATTGACCGCTCACATACTTGTCTCAGCATCCAATTGACCAATTCACAATATACAAAGAAACAAAATTGATGTCACTGACCTACTTCAAGCTACAGAAACCTTCATAGGCAGAGAGCACAGAATCAAATGTCTTGACCAGCGAGAGCAAACACAAAGTCTCCTCTGCAAAAACCCAAAACCAAAACTCAAACAAAAACCCAAAACTTTCCCATCCATCACAAAAACAATGAGGAAAATTGAGAGAGAGAGCAGACTGGAGATGGAAGTCTTCTTCCATATCATCTGAAGACATAGAAATTTGCAACCCAGAATACATAAAGAAGGGTTCTGTCGGAGATGATATGGAACGACAGACTTCTCCTCCAAAAATCATAAAGGTTGGGAACCAGAAAAGTTATGGTGCATCGATCGGAAGGTAAATTTGATTTTACTAAGTGGAGGGATTTGAAAGTTGGGGATATAGTGAAGGTGGAAAAGGACCAATTTTTTCCTGCTGATCTTATCTTACTTTCATCAAGCTATAGTGAAACACTCTGCCATGTGCAGTCGGTAGAGACCACCAACCTTGATGGGGAAACTAATTTGAAAATAAAACAATCTCTGGAAGCAACTTCTAATCTTCAATGGAGTCTGTCATTGTTTAGAGGAGAGAGAGAAGTAAAAAGAAGGGTTCTGTCGTGGTTTGGGGGAGAGAAAGAGAGAGAGGAAAATGACCCAAAAAAAAAAAAGGAATCTGACTTGAGGGTATTTTAGGAAGTGAAGAGAGTTGTGAGATAAAATATTATTAAAAAATTAGAAGGCTGTGTGGTTTGCAATTTTGAGTGTGCAAATTTCACCCCCTAAAAAGAAAACTGCATTAAGGAACGATTTTACCATGAATCCATCATTGGTTCTATATGACTTATTATCGGGAAATTATTCTAAGGTCTTGGACTACCACGTGATACTGACATATGGTGGTCCAAACCAATAACATCACTCAAATTTCATGGGGACCATGCATGGGTGAAAAAATAAAAGATAAATTAAACTAAAAGATCAATAAGAAACAAAAACAAATCGTATGAGCCAATAACATCAATCCGAACCACCTAATAATTTCCCCTTATTACCACCCCTTGCCGCTTTATTCGGGCACAGAACCGAGGGTCATTTTTTACTAATGGTGTGAAGGCCAAATTTGTGGTAGTGAAGCCAGCTTTATATCATGCATCAAGAATATCAAAACATCAACAAATTATTTAGTTTGCTTGTTAATCCTTATTCTTCTCTTAAAAGGACATTGTCCATCGTTATGGTACTTTGAATTATCTAAAATTTTGGGTCAAGTTTTCTCCACATTTTATAGCAATCTACATGTAACATATAGACTTCGAACCACATCTGCGAAGTAGACATATGATTACAATCATGTACATCGAAAAGTGATTCGCACAGCAATGTTATACTATAATAAACCAAAGACAATCTATGCAACATATACTCAAAACCTTGAATTGATGTAAGTTTTGTGACAAATAATACAGAATAAGTAGAAACATACATGAGGGAGAGAGCTTCTAAGTCCTGCGGGGTCGGTCCTAAAAATTGAGAGACCTAATGCGAAAATTTGACTGAGTCCTTATGCTCATTGCATAATGACTATGAAAAAAATGAATGGATATAATAAAATAAATGTTATGACAAGATCACATTCAACAATGTAAAAATTATCCTCAAATAGCTAATAAAGATAACTAAGAAAATTTCAAATAAAGCTCAAGAAAAGGGAAAGGGAGACAGAGAAAAAAAAAAGTTTCAAATAATGTTAAACACGAGATAAAGAAAAAGGGAAAAGAAGTCTGAAAAGAAACATAAAAAAAGGAGGGGGGGGAAGGGAAAGGGAAAGAAAGCAAACAAAAAAAAAGTTTCAAATAATGTTTAGGGAAAAGAAGTCTGATAAGAAAGATCAAAAAAAAGGAAAAGGGAGAAAGAGGGGGGGGGGGGGGGGGGGTGTTGTGGGTGGGTGTTGGGAAGGGAGAAAGAAAAAAGGGGGAGTGGAAAGGAAAGAAAGCAAAAAAAAAAAAAGTTTCAAATAATGTTTAGGGAAAAGAAGTCTGATAAGAAAGATCAAAAAAATAAAGGGAAGAGGGAGAAAGAGAGTAGGATGAGAGAAAGGGGGGTGGTTGATATAAAAAACAAAGACTAGGAGACTCGAACCCATGTCATAAGAGGAGAAAAGCTTGAATTGTCAACTTACCAACTGGACTGAAAAGTTTGTGTGTGCGTGTGTCTCATGCATGCATGGGTAGAACAAAATATATTATCTATATATATGTATCTCCTATCCAGAGTAAGGCCTTACTCTGAAATTAACGTGTGAGGTTGGAGTTTAGGGTCATTTTTCGGTCTCATATCCACATCTCGACTGTTCAGTTTTTAGGTACTAATGTATAGATCATCTCTGCAAAATTTCAGCCAAATTGATGGCCGTTAAGGCATTGATAACTGCCTTAAAGCTAATACGGTTCATGGTGGACAGATTCTATTCGTCCGTTGGTTTAAGTGAGTCAAATATCTTAAGGATCATCAATTTGGCTGAAACTTCTATATTAATACCTAAAAACTGAACAGTCGAGATATGAATATGAGACCGAAAGTGACCCTAAACTCCAACCTCATACGTTAATTCCAGAGTGAGGCCTCACTTTGGATAAGATCTATATATCTCTTTGTGTGTGTGTGTGTGTTCGAAACATGGAGGAGGCCTTGTGTGACGGCACCACTTGCACACCCTTAGGGTCGCCCCTGAAGCCCTGTAACTTCTTTAACCCGAGATAAGTTATAGTATTCTCCAATCGTTTTGGTCCCATTTCTCGGACGAGAAGTTTTGAAACTCGAAGAAGAGAGAACCGTTGGTGTTCCGATGTTCCTTCCGGCGTCACATTTTTTGGACATCGTTGTCGAACTGGTAGGTTCAGTGTTCAGTCCCTCGGTGAAGGTCCGCAGTGGAGTACAAGTCAGGATGAGATCAATCGTTGATAGTGTTATCCCAATCTGCAACCGTCGAGCCCAAGGAAGATTCTGCAACCACTAAGGTCGAGGAAGCCTGGGGGAGGCCGGGATCATCAATCAAGGTGGCGCTCCGGCTACCTCCTAAAATCAAGGATGAAGGATCATTGGTGGAGTTATCAATACGTAATTGCAGAGATCGCTGAACAGTCTGCAACCGCCAACTTGGGCCAACAAATGGGCCTTTGGCAGCGATTGTGGAGGCTTGGGGGAGGACGAGTTCCTCATTCGAGGCTTCTATCCGGATCCGGCTGCACTCTAAACCTGTTGCAAATGGCGATCCGGCAATGGTTGTTAAGCGTGAATGCTTCAACGGCTTTGCTTGGACGTGTGTGTCTGTCGGCGACGGAGAGTGTCATGTTCTGGCCACTGGTTCCGGCCGCGATTCTATGGCGTCGTGGTTCGTTGGTTGCGTTGTAACACATGTCATGGGCCTGGCATGGTCGTGGGCTTCTCCATGGAGGTGGGCCAATCCTGAATCGTGGGCCTATCTTCAGTCCTTGGGCCTCTACTAGTGGGGTTATAGTAGGTATTATTTAGTTTTGATATTATGTATCAGGTTTAGGTGTAGTTTCTCTACAATAAATCTCTACCAACTCTTGGCAAGGTCATATGGGTTCGGTACCAGGCTGCATACTCAGTATGCCTTGTCTGCCCTAACGAGGCGGCAGATCTTGAATTGGGTGCAACCTTCTAGTGGCAGGATAAAATATCGTGTCAGCGGATTTCTTTCCAGTCGGCAGCATATTGGAAAGCTATTTTAGTGGCTCTATGGCATTGGTTTAACTTTCCGATATGCCACCATTATTGTAAAGCAAATGTAGTCGTCCATATGATGCTCTTTGCTATTAGGGGCATGTTCGAATACATTGTAGTTGTAGAGCCTCCTGTTATTATTAGGGAGGTCTTCTTGAGGTGTATTGTAATGTGGGATTTAGGCATTATGTCCCCCCCTTTGTATTCATCGGTTTCATCAATGAAGGCCTGAGGGCAGCCACACCAGCACTTATTTCCAAAAAAAAAAAAAAAAAGTTATCGTATTCTCCAACCTAGGATTCACCACATTCTCCGAAGCATTATTGTGCTCTTGATTGTTGCATCAAGGGTTAAAAACGATGTTTGAAGTGAAGCAAGCTCCACAAGAACCTCAGTTGCTTTCACATAAGCAGCCTCTTGTAGAGTTGGACCTGTTGTATGTCCTTGTCTGGCCAATCCAGTGAGGTCGTTCTTGGTCTCACACCAACAACATTCTCTTAACACAATGTTTCTAGATTGAAGCTGACGAAATTTCACAGTGAGGGACCAAGAGCATCACTCTTCTTCATAAGGAGATCGAGCATCACCTCTACCAACAAGATGAGCTTTTATATAATTCCAAGTATAGTAACAATCACATTCAGGGCTAGCTTTGCCCGGGCCAGACATATTTTCAAAGATCTAAGAAGTAAGAACATAATTATTATCTGAAGAAAGAAAAAAAAAAAAAAAAAAAAAACCAAGTCCCCAGGGATCGATGTCCCATAGCCAAATCTACAGAAACACTAGAAGAATATAATCAATATAAAGAATTCTGTGGATCCTATTCAGATAAGTTCTTAAAATTGCTTTCCTGTTTTTGATGCAAGTGAATACTCTAAAGATACCTCAAGAGTACTTATGATATAATAGCTTCTCACTGAAGTGTTGCTCTGCCCCATATAGAGACATACATAAGGGGATTATTGGAGAGAATAAAAAAGTTCGTATCAACCTTTGTTCAAGAGATGGCCTAACAATACAAGGTATTTATCTTACTTTTGTATCACTGATTAGATCTATGTATTTCTATGTTTATGTTTTGGATTAATTTCAGTTTACTCCCTTGAGGTTTGGGGAAGTCATCATGTCACCTCCTTTATTCTCAATTCATTTTGAATTTTTACCCCCTAAGCTTTCCAATTTCAGTCAACCGTGCCCAATTTCTCAGATTCCGTTCAATTTGAACGTTAACTCTGATCTTGGGGCCCACTTTAAAGGCTAAAAGGGTCAATTCAAGATTATAAACAAAAAAAAATATTCTCTCTCTCTCTCTCTCTCTCTCTCTCGGAGATGACCTATATTCTATCTCTCTCACTGCCTCACCAGCACCATGGCCCCCGACCAAGACGACGTCGTTCTCCTCGAATGTGACCTCTCCTCCTCCCCCCAAGACGACAAGGAAGAAGATGACGTCGTTGACGAGACGACGTTGACGAATTCTTCCTCCACTTCTGATTCCTTCCCTATCACCATAGCCACCGCTCCTCCCACCGTCACCATCGCGCTCCTTGCTCCGCTTACCACCACCGTGCTGGCGACGACCACAATTGAGTACGACCCGGTCTTGCTGCAAGGATTTCTGGTTTACACGACGCACACTTCTCCGCCGTCGCCTTCAACGCCACCAAAATCCGACCAACATTTTCAGTTGATCTGTCATTCATTTTCTCACCCATGGGAGAGCACACCCAGGTTTGAAGCCCCGCCATTCAATCTCGAATACCAGATTGTGTTTTCACTTGTTTTTGGGTTTTCCAGTGGCTTTTTTTTTTTTGGGTTCTAGGTTTTTTTTTTTTTTTCAAAGGTGGGTTTTGCTCTACTTTGGTTTGTAGTGATTGATCGAATTGTGTTCTGGTGATGCAGTTTGAGGCACCATTCCATTTCAGGTGGTGGAATGGTGGATGTTGAGGAATTGGACACGGAGTACTTTGTTTTTGATGGAGAGGGACGGATCCAAACCGAAGAGGAGAACGTAGTCGCTGGTGGGATGAACGGAGGAGCCGCGACGGTTGAAGAGATCGGTGACGAAGCAGCTAACATCACAGTCTGAATTGGAGGTGGGTCTTTGGGGCTGCCTATCGGAGGTGAGAGAGAGAAGAAGAAGTGGGTTAAGGAAGAAGAAGGAATTTTTCTTTAAATTTTTTTTTCTCTCTAAAATAAATGACTATTTTAGCCCTTGAAGTGGGTCCAATTGTCAGAGTTAACGTCCAATTTGGACGGAATTTGAGAAATTGGGCACGGTTGACTGAAATTGGAAAGCTTAAGGGGTAAAAATTCAAAATTGAGAATAGAGGGGGTGACATGATGACATCCCCAAACCCCAGGGGGGTAAACTGAAATTAATCCTTATGTTTTTGTGCTTGGTGATCCTTGATACAGTTTTACAGAACTTACCATCATTAGTATACCTTGAAATTGTAGCGTTTTCCACTTCTCCTCAACTCTTACATACAGCTGTTGACCTAGACTTGTTCAGGTATCACCCTAAATATCTTCGTTTCACTTGTATATGTATACCTCCATCTCGGGTATTCCTCAAATTGATTAAACATAAAAGTAATCTGTAACTCTATCTAGCTTTTTCTTCCACAAGGAAGAAGATCGATTATAATAAAACTTACAACATACGAGGAATTATTCTGTGGTCCTGGAGTTCACGCAGCACTGCCATGTGGTGGTCTCAACTAATAATATCACTTGAATGTGGTGGGGATCATGTAAGGGGTGAAAAAAGAAAAGAAAAATTAATTTAAGAGACCAATCAAAAATCACTATGAATCACATGAGCCAATAATATCACCCCGGACCACTACGTGTATTATGGTCCAAGACTATGTTATAATTTCCCATGACCGGTCGTAATAAGAACAGACAAATATGGACTGGTCGAGTCAGTCAATTGTTGGGTAATCAAGCCATCTCCAACCGAAAGGGCTAAAAATAGCTCTGGGGATAAATTTTAGCCCTAAATTCTTTACTATTCATCAATGTGACATCAACCGTTTCCAACTCAAGGCTAAATTATAGCCCTAAGATATATTTTAAATATTTGAATGTGTTATATATATATATATATATATATATATATATATATATATATAGGGCTTCCACTAAGGGATCCCTTTTTTTGGTCTTTTATAGGGATATGCATTAGACCAACTTTTCGATCATATTTTCACATCTCAACCGTTCAGTTTTTAGGTCTTAATGTATAGATCACTTCCTCAAATTTTTAGCCAAATTGGTGATCGTTAAGGCATCCAAAACTGCAATTTACACGAACGGACCGAATCTGTCGAACCGGAACCGTTCGTGTTTATAGGGGTGTCACGCCCCGATTTTTAACATAAATAAAAATCGATATCTATATAATCCCATAATTATACATGCGTGATGATTCAGCCATCAATACAAAATACCTGGAAAACTTTTTCCATTAAAAACAAGTACATACTGATGCCCTGAAACCACAAAGTCAATATATACTCGCTCCACAGAGTTATATATTACACGAGTTTGCAAATTAAATTTTCACAACAAATAATAAGTAAATGCTCCTCAGAGCTTACTACAAGCGGAAGTTCCAATAACGGTAAAGTTATAAAATTGACTTCCTACCATAAAGCTACTAGCACGCTACCTCAGTTTCAGCCACGATTACCCTGACCTGCAGGATTAACCCTTACACCATTGAATAATGCACCGGGTTGCCACATAACAAACCCGGTAAGTTTATGAAAGCTCGTATGAGTAACTCAAACCACACACGTACAACTCACCCAACGAGGAAACCCATCAACTTGTGAAAAAGGTACACACACCCTGTTTTCCCAAAACAACCCATTCTTTTCCCAAAAGAAAACAACACAATCACAATAAAAGTCACACCGTGACGAAATCATATAAATTGAAACTCTGACAATTTAATATGATACACAAGTCCACCCCGGACATTTAAAAGAAAGAATCTCCGACACTCCCTTTTAAAACAAGTACTCATGAGCATCAAATAGCTCCCCGCTACCCCCCATGATGTACAATGGTGTTGGATCATAATTCATATACATATTTGTGTCCTAAAACATGGAAATTACTTGTTCTAAAGTCCAAATTTAATGTTGACTAATCCAATTTCATTATTTCCCTAATCTTGTACTTTTGCTTAACCTTTGTGTTTATTTATATATATTTATTTTGTTTTTCTTATCATGCTAGGAAATGATGGAGAAGAATGGAAATGCACTAAAAAGTCAACCTTAGAACATTTTCTTACTCCGGCGAGGAGAAAGTGAGCTAGACAAGAAAAGAGGGGTAGCCGTTTGACCAAACGAAATCCGAATGTGTTGAAACTCTCCAATTTCATTCTAGACAACCCATGGATCATTTCTTATGAAGACTGCTAGAGCTAGTTTTGAGTAGAAAGCCTTTAAACAGTCAGTCCAATTTTCTGTAGAAGCAAAACTGGAAAACTGGACTTGTAAGGAGTCCAGCAGCGTTTCCGGCCCAACCACATAGAATTAAGCTTTGAAATTTGACCAAGATGATCTATACTCATAGAGGAATATTTGATATGAAGAAATCAGAGGCCCATTCTGAAGTCTTGGTGGAGAAATAATTAAAGGAATAAAGGGGCAGAAACTGACCTAAAAACAGCTCAACATTCATCATGTTCATGTTTCCCACCCACATAAAGAAAGCTAGATGCTTTTCTCTTTTTCCTTGGATATATTTTTCTACTCCAATCTCTTTAATAAATCATCAACACTCCCATACTCCCCCTTCATGCTTTGTTTTTATTCATCATTTCACTCCTCTTTTTCTTCCCTATATAAACGCATTCTCCTCTCACTCTCAAACCAATTCCTTCATCCATTACATCTTCTTTCTCTCTTCATCTCCTTCACAAAACCTCCATCTTCACCTCCCAAAATCCAAATTCATACTATCCATACTACTCTATCTCCTCCATCACCACCACCATTTCTTATCCTCTACCTCCATTAACACCATCACTACTACATCATTTCTCCACTGTCTTTTCTATCATCATTTTCTCCATCTACTCCACATATTCACACAATACATAATACAAGCTTCACTATCTTTTATCATCAATGTTTCAAGAGCAAGAAGGAAAGGGAATCACCACCACCATCATCACCACCAAGACGTGAGCTTGGGGACCATCCAACACACCACTAAGCCAACTCTATCCCTTTTACTCTAGATTATATTTTGGTGTTTAATTTGATTATGAAGTTAGTATATGTAATTATGAGTGAGTAGTACTTTGTTGGGGCTAGGGTTGAAAGCCCTAGCTAAACTTGTATGAATTGATGTTTTAATTTGCATTTGATGTTATTTGTGATTTTCATCTTCATATGCTAATTCAAGAAGTGAATGCATTCATTCAAACTTAACTACTTTGAATGTGTTGTGTTTGTCATCTCATGAAAAAATGTTTAGGGAGTAGTTAACCTTGAGCATTGATAGCATGATAGCATCCTCTATGTGCATGTGAAGGTTGTGAGTTAAAATCACCTAGATTTAGGATTGGTTTGCTTGCATGATTATCTAAACTCAAAACTTTATGCATCTAGGAACAATGAATTGAGACTTAACCGGTAATAGGATTTGTTCTTAGGTAGTTAATTCTAGACTTATCCGGTTGGAATTGATACCATTAAAGGAGTTTAAGCCTTTGTAGTCTTATCCGGATGCAAAGAGTGTAATTGGGAAATTAGAATATCATCACTTGTATTTGAATTTCAATACTTGCAAGGGAGGTTAGTGGTAGACAATCCAACCCCTAACTTCATCCATTATATCACTATTTTAGTTTAGAGTAATTTAGTTTACATTTGAGCATCTAGTTGTTTTCAATTCAAAACTATCTTCAAAAACCAAAATCAAATCACTACTCCATCTTGCACATACTCACCATGAACCTAGATCTCCTTGTGAATTTAGGTTTGTGATTATACATTTGTATATTCTAGCTCTCCTTAGGTTCACACCCTAGCTAGTAAAAGGAATCCAATCCTCGTGGGTTCGACAACCTTTCTTAAATCTCTATACTATTACTTGTACCCCTTATACTTGAGGGTGGCTATTTGGCTAACAAATGGCAACATACTAGAGCTCTAACTGATCGTATCCACAAACCCGGCCAAAGGCGTGAAGTCCCGATATATTTGCCTGAGGTCACTCCCAGCAACCCAGAATCCTCAGATCTCCCCGGCTGTCAGATCAAAACATTTCAAAGCGGTCACTCAGGATCAAAAGTCACTCGACTCTCAAAAGGAGATGTCACCCGTGACCTCCGAATCATCCGACCTCCCTGGTCGTCATATTCAAAACATTAAGCAAGTCGCACTGGACCCAAAATGTTAAATCAATCAAAAGGAGAATCACCACTTATGACTCTTAGATC
Source organism: Rosa rugosa (assembly GCF_958449725.1). Lineage (NCBI taxonomy): Eukaryota > Viridiplantae > Streptophyta > Magnoliopsida > Rosales > Rosaceae > Rosa > Rosa rugosa. The sequence continues at coordinate 57,838,952 of NC_084820.1, read as the reverse complement.
TTCCGACCCCTGGTCATTAGATCAAAACGTTAAATAAAATCAAAAGGAGAAATCACCACTTGTGACTCTCAGATCTTCCGACCCGCGGTCGTTAGATCAAAATATTAAGCAACTCACACCAAATCTTGACATTTTCAAAACATAGAAATTCCCAATTCCTAAAACAATGTTTCTCGAAAAGTCAAGCCCAAAAACAATAGAATAAAACCCATCAATCCCTATTGCTTAATTCACCCATCAACCCATAAGAATATACATATTTCACGTAAATATATATATACGTGGTCATTCACTCAGGAATGTTACTAATACCAACTATAGTTTGCAGTTAAGTAAATAACTCTCAAAACGATAAAGGTAACTTCGTTTGTAAATGAACATTGTGAGATTACTCACCTCAGAATCCTGCTGCATCTTCTATACAGAACCGAACTAACACTCACACCAACAACTCGTCCAAATCACCTTGAGAAGCACATAATCACCAATAGTCTCAAATCAGTATACGAATCACCAAGTGGTTAAAGTTCAAATCCCCAAATCGAACAACAACCCTGAAAGTAACGTCAATCGAGGCGAAACCTCATCCGAGACTACCCAAAGTCTCCGAAATGCTTTTACGATCGATGTGACAAAACCACAAGTCGATTAGATAGTCGGATCCTCACGGATCGATAACCAAAACTATTGAATTCACAAAAACCCTAACATGCTCATACGATCTCCAAAAATTTCGTATTATATATCAAAACACTCGTATTGATGAGTAGATGATATATAAGACCAGAAACTGTCCCTTACATGGCTGGAATGCCGCCACCAGTGCCGCCATAGGCGGTAGTGCCACCGCCGGGTCAAACTCGACCACCGAAAAATCAAGCCCAACAAACATGATCATCATGAAGAGTAGAGCAACTTTCATACCTGGAGCTAAGCCTAGATCGGTCTAAATCGTCCTAGATCACACTTGCAAGATCGATCCATCGCTGCCGTCTGATCACTCTCCAGATTCGATGTACACCGCTGATCTTCAAACCTTGATCATTCACTCCACACACAAAATATCGTCCTTCAAGGTGGATATAGGGATGATCAAGAGAAGAAGGAGATTCCAAAACCGTGAAGAATTAGAACGGAAGGTCGCCGGAAATTGGAAAACCGGTCGGATCTCGATCGCACCACTGAAGCCGCCTTCGATCTCCTTCTGGGGTGCTCCACCGGTGAAACTGACACCAAGGGTCGACGGCGGAAGTTGAGGCGAGTCGGTTCAGCTCGGGTCCGCCGCTACTGGTGGCCGGAAAATGGAGATGGGTCCGGGTCAGGTCACAGTCGGGTCGCACGGATTGAGGAGAGAAAACCGAGAGAATCCGGGGGAGAAAAGAGAAAAAAGGGAAATTTTGGGATTTAATGAAAAATCCCGGAATTTCTCCTATTTATATAAATTTCCCAAATTTTCAATCACTCATAACTTTCTCATACGAACTCCGATTCTCTCGTTCCATATGTCCACGAACTCGTATCGACGCCTCTACAACTTTCGTGAAGAATTTTTTTGGAGAAACCCAACGTATAAAAAGTCAACCTTTGTGCCCCCCCTAAATCCATACTTTCCGAATAAAAATTCGTTCGAAACACTTCCGCTCCATCCACGAGCCACGAAACCGTCCAATAACCATAAATTAGATTCCGGAAAATCCTCGGAAAATAATTACGAATATCCAGGCATCACAAGGGGTCTCTTTATATAGAGAATTACAAGACATAGAATCACAGTTGTACAAGGAAAGATAATTATACAATTAATCGGATAAATATGAATATCTCTAATTCAAAATCCTAGCTATTACAACTAAGTCAAGTAACCTAGAGTTTGGGCCAGACACATATTCTTGATTTACTTGAACACTCCCCCTTGTGTCACCCAAACATGGCGCTCCTCTCGTTGCCTCATTAAAAACCTTGCCAAGTAACAAAAACCCTGTGGGACAAAAATAACCTTGGTCGAAGGGAAAAAAGAGCACAACACATCCTTCACGTTTCGAGACCATACATGTAGACGTCTCCCCCTAATATCTGCAACTCCCCTTGATGACTACGGTCATGGAAGTTCGGATAACTTCCACAAATAATGTTACCAACATGTTTCTCGAAAGTGGAATTTAGGCAATGACTTAGTGAGTAAGTCTGCCACACTGTCCTCAGATCGAACCTAGTGCACTTTGATCTTGAGGAGAGTCTATTGTTGCTGATTATGCTTGGTGTTGTCGCTTTTGATGTAGCCTTGCTTCATTTGTTCAAAACAAGCAGCATTATCCTGAATGCTCGTAGGCACATCTATGGTAGACTTCAAACCACAATTGTTCAAACATGCGTAATTATGGATCCAATCTATATACATTCACGAACCACATCATGAAGAGCAATAATCTCTGCATTGTTCGAAGATATAGCGACTAGGGTCTGTTCTGTAGACCTCCAAGATATCACGGTCCTTACCCATAGTGAACACTTAACCAGTTTGGGAAGACTTTTGTGGATCAGAGAGATATCCAATATTAGCAAAACCTTCCAAAACACATGTTGTTTTAGGATGGGAATAGAGGACGCAAGCCAGTGTTGGCGGCGTTCCTAGTGTGTGATGGGTCCTAACCCATCATCTCTCTATACGAATAGAACAAGCCCATATCAATCATACATCTCAATTACCGAAAGATATTTTTTACACCAATCCAATGGCGTCGCATTGGCACAAAGCTATATCTAGCTAACAAGTTTCCGCAAATGAGATGTCAGGTCTTGTGCATTGAGGTAAGTACAATAACTTAAGTAAGACACTTCTGCCTCTAGCACATCTTCGTCATCATCCTTTAGACGAAGAGGATCATTTTCAGGATCAAGACTACGAACGATCATGGGAGTGCTTGAAGGCTTGACCTTGTCAAAACGCCTAAGCATCTATCAACACGATACTCAAGTTCCAAACTGAGACATAATCGTGTTCTCCCAAAATCCTTCATCTCAAAATCGGATTTCAAGTGTTCAGCGGTTTCCCTTAACTCTTTAAGGGCTTCCAATGAAGATCATGTCCAACATGAACCGCAATAGAACCCAAAACTTGTTATGGAAACGCGTGGGCATATCCCTTCCCAATCAAGTAGTCACTTTAGTGAGCGTTTCAACCTCTTTGTAAAACGCGCTCCGTGGTCTAGAGCCACTTGACTTGGGTAAATGAAGTTCACCATGAACCTTCATGTATATTCCGTATCTAGATCCCCATAGAGATACGTAGTGACCACATTCGTAAGCTGCATGTTCAGTTATTCGGAAACTACTAAACTGACAGAGTAGTGGAGTGCAATGACATCCATTACGAGAGAATATGTCTCATTGTAGTCAATTCCAGGAGCTTTTGTGAGAAGCCTTGTGCCATAAGGCAAGATTACTATCTCTTTTTCTCATCACGCTTTCTAGCAAAGACCTATTAGTCAACAGGTTTTATGTTAGGAGGTGTTGGCAACACTGGCTCAAAAGCCTTCCTCTTCGTTAGAGAATCCAACTTAACCTGGATCGCATCATTCCATTTAGGCCAAATTTCTCTACGTTGGCATTCATTCATCAACGGAGCGTGGTTCGATATCATCGGACTCAACAAACTCTTGCGCAACGAAATGCGCGATTACATCATCAATTATGACAGAGTTTCTATCTCACGTCTCATGTACACTAGTGTAATTTTCAAATAGCTATATATTCTCAGGAATAGGTTCTGACGTTCAGGCGTCCCCCGACGATAACGGTAATCCTGAAGATTCTCATGAGACGGATTTTGAGTGTCGATGATCCAAGGATTGGGCTATGCCAAAGTATTCTTTGAACGCACGAGCCTCCCACACATCCTAGCTGGGGTTATGGCCTGTAACGCCAGAGTGTCACTCTCTATAGTGTTGGCGCTATGCCTACCTCCGTGTAGGGTGGCTCTACGTCCTCTCGTAGGGACGTCCATCCTTGCAAGTATGTTTGCAGCAGATATGTGTGATCTCGTCACTTTAGTGGGGATCGAGATGAGACATAGTGGGGACAGGCCACGACAATTCCTGTCATTCCTGCTGAACATTCGTGTCTTATCTCCCCATAATGACGGGAAGACTGTTTCATCAAAGTGAGAATATGCAAGACATGCGGTAAAAAGATCGCCTAGTAAGGGCATTAAGTGGCGGACGATTGTTGGAATCTCAAATTCAATGTAGTTGCCTATTCGTATGTAAAGACCCATCATAGTGTGCTGTGGCGGGGCAATTGTCACATAAATAGCTCACTCAAATGTGCGTAAGTACAAAATACTTGTACCCAATCACTAGCTGTAACGCAGAGATAGATTGAGTGGCGGTCGGTAGTAGACGAATTAGCATAGCTGCATGCGATATTGCATCACCCCAACCGGATATAAGGAGATTGATGTGCATTACCAATATCCGGGCTACCATTGTAGCCGTTTCCGTGAGACCATTTGGGTGTGCTCATGGGAATATGATGTCCAACATTAGTCCCATTGCAATAACCATCGAAAGTCTTCAATGTAAACTCTTTAGCATTGTCAAATCCAATTGACTAAATAGGATGATCCGGGGAGTGAGCCCGTTGTCATATGATATGTTCTAAGAGTGTAGCATAAGCAACATTTACAGGTGGACAATGGCACAACACGTGACCAGCGTGTTTGCGTGTCAACCAATATCATGAGATATTTAAACGTCCGCAAGTTGGTTGAACTAGTCCACAGAATCCCCACGGACTCTATGTAAGAACAGAATAAGTATTTTCATATCATTTGCATAGGACGGTGTCAGTCCTAACTTCCCTAAGAACACACAAACACAAAAAAAAACAAAAAAAAAAAACACACTAAGCCTTTCAACATTAGTCTTAGAAATCTCAAACTTTCATGGCATCAAGATTAGCACAACAACCAAGAATTAATCCAACATTTATTCGAGAGTTAACAAAAACATATAACTTAACATATAAACATGTCGGACATGGGGGCAACATTGGTGATATTAATCTCAGCATGCTTCAAACAAGTTATGACTCAAATCCTCACCGGTTTACCCTCTTTCTTCTCTCAGATTCACGGCTCATGCAAAAGAATATATTCACTCAAGTTATATGTGAGAGAGATAATATATAAGACAAACAAATAGCTCACATATAATAGAAAGAAAAAGCTTTTTCTGAAAATATTTTTTCAAGTATGATCTCATGAAGGATACCAACTACTTGCACAAATGAACTCAAGCCATAGGTTCAACTCTTATAACTCATCTCCACAGATCAAAGGCTGCTCTTTTCAAGGATCAAATAGGTCTTATAATTAAGGTTGTAATGGGGCCAAGGCTTAGGGTTTATAGAAACAAAGGGATAGAAAAATCACAAAGCTAGTATCCTAAAAACCTAGTCGAGCTCTTGTTGATGTAGAGAGACAATCTTGAAATTCTACCAAATAGAAATGTCATAGACTCCTTCAAAGTCTTTATAAAGGGCCAAATGTCATCATTGTTCTGCTTCATTCTAAACATCCTTTGAACACTTTGTGAATTGGACAAAGACCAAACTTTTCTTGAATAGGCCTTCACTTCAAAGCAAACTCCAAATCCACAATGAGGGGACTAAAATCCATAAACACTTATCATATTTTTTCTTTTGCCGTCACATATAATTTTTTTCAATTTTTTTTTTCTTCTTCTCTTCTTTTCACGGCACATAGATACATTTATATTTTTTTTATGGACAAGTCTTACCCCCACACTTGAACTTCCTTCTCTTCTCCATCTTCATTCTTGACGCCAAAAACCTCTTGTATGTCTCAAAATTAGCTCTACTAAGTCTTTAGAACATGGGTAAGGATAAAACTATACTAAGGTTTAGGGTTTAAGGATTATGAGGGTGATGAAAGAAAAGGCTTAATGTAGGCTCAAAGGGGTTTATCTAGGGGGTGTACATCTTGTATACACAAATAGGGACACGTGGCTATTTGGCAGTGGTGGTAATTTCCTAGGTTGCCTTTATCCTTTCCAAGGTCCAAGCATATATTGATAAAAGTCTCAACAAGTATAAAAGTGAATTCTAGCATTCTATAGTCCATTAAACTTAATCTATGGCAAGTAATCAATCAAGATGAAAGAATAATGAGATCAACAAAATCATCGCCAAGAAAATAAGATGACATATATTTTTTCATTTAACACTCAACAAAGAAAAAGCAAATAGACTCAAATATCTCACATAGGTTATGTATGAATCAAAAACTTATCCTAACATGCTCTTTTCTGTACCATGTAAGCAAAACCACATCCACTACACATACATATGACAATCATACATTCTTATTAACCAAAGAATAAAGTCAAACATCATCTCAATTTTCTGATCCTCTTAAGCCATGATTTCTGAAATAAATACTCATCATAGTTGTTGAAAGGCATCTTAAGACTCAAGAAAACAAAAATAAAAAAAACAAAGACCCAAAAAAAATAAAGAAAACAAATTTTTAAACTAACCACCTAATAGAAACAAAAATCAAAATCCCTTCCCCCACACTTAAATCTAACATTGCCCTCAATGTTGAAAGAATTAAAGCATGCAATGCACATAAAAGCATGGAAAAGAGATAAGTGAAAAATAAAGATAAGAAAGTAAAGAGAAGAGTTTAGAACTCCCTGGGATTTAGTGAAGATTAGCACGAAGCCGATGTTGAAGTCAAAAAAGATTGCAGAAGTCATCAGGAAAAATTTCCGTGCAGATTGAGCACTGTTTGGTATTTCGCAAATATCTCTTAGCTCATAACTCCAAATGATGATCTGCTTAGTGCGTTGGAAACTAGACTCGTGTAGCTTTCCGGTGATATGCAATAAGCCTAGTAAAACTTCCAGGACGATATCTAGAATCTACGTCAAAAAGAAGGTACAGAACCTGAAACACAAAAAGATAAATATTTAGCAAACTTAAAACCAAAAATTGTAGAAACTAAACAAACAAAATATAAAATCAGATTGGTAATCAAGTTAGAATCAAAATCAATCATCGCTCCCCGGCAACGGCGCCAAAAACTTGTTGTGAAATTTTAATTAAAACTCGCAAGCGCACGAATCGTCGTTAGTATAGTGTGCAGGTACGAGGTCGTTCCAACTGAGGATTGATAATCAATTTAAATCCTAACCTAATTAATCCAAACACAAAAACACATAAACAATCAAACTAAAGAAGATATGGTTTTAAGGTTTTCGACTAAACAAATAATGTGAAAATTAAAGAAAGAAACAAACAAACAAACAAATAATGATAAAACCTAGGGTTTCGGAATCAACCACTAACAATCCTATTTATGTTTCAATGCAATTAACAGATTCTTTTGTTTCTCTAGATGATAATTCCCGTATCTAAGTCCTTCTCAGGTACTCTAGACCATAGTTTTCCTTAAGTGTATGATGCTCTCCCTCTCGGGTAAAGATCTTATATCCTAACTATGCAGTTTATCCTTCTCAGGTATAAATTTAACATGCAAGACTCATTACGCTTTAGAAAACAAGGGAATCAAGCAAACCATTAGTCTTTCTCAAGTAATAACGTAATTTACCACACTTAATCACAAGAAGCTAATCAAATTATATTGCATCTCTGCTTCAAATTTGTCTTCCAATTACTATATGCAAAGCCCTAAGGTGATCAATCAAAGAACTTAAACATAAAGCATCAATTCAAATAGTGATTAAGCATTCATCATAAAGAAACTATAAATCCATCAATAAAATATCAAAGTACATAAACAATCATGATAGGGCATCATCCTAACCCTAGAAAAGGTTTAACAAAATATAACTACGTAAAACATAGGAAAAACATAAAAAGAATGGAAGGGGAAAAGAAGGGAAAGATGGATGAGTCGTCTCCGCTCCTTAGGCGTCTACATTGTGCTCCGAGACTCCCTTCTCATGTAAATTCGTGCTCCCTTATATAGGGCAGATTTCTGCTCATCTTTGGTTTAATGTTTCCTTGTAAAACTTGGATTTAGATTCCTTTCTTCATTTGGAATGGGAAAAGCTTGAAATATCTCTTGTAAAAGTAGGAATAAGTTCCTCATTGAATCCACATCTGAATTAACTTCCTTGAAACATTAGGATTGATGCTCTTGTGCCACGGAACTTGAGTTCTCCACGAATGTTTGTAAATTCCCGAGCAGATTTCCTGTCCGACCTATCTTCACTCAAATAATCATAACTTTCTCCAAAAGTATCGAAATCGAGATCCGTAAAATTCTACAGAAAGTAGACATCCGTAGCTTTCCAATGATATAAGGCTCATTGTCTGATTCGATCTGAGTAACTCCCAGTAATTCGGAGAAGTTGGATGTTCTGCACAGACAGATTCTGGGACCTGGGCGTCTTTTAATCCTAGTTAGCTCATTTTAACTTCTTTTCTTCTCTTTATGAGACAAACCTACAAAAACACTATAACAACATAAATGACTCGAAATAAGGAGGACTAAGCATAAATACTAAGATTAAGAGGCAAAGAAATATAGGAAAATATGAGCACATCACGTGTCAACCAATATCATGAGATATTTAAACGTCCGCAAGTTGGTTGAACTAGTCCACAGAATCCCCACGGACTCTATGTAAGAACAGAATAAGTATTTTCATATCATTTGCATAGGACGGTGTCAGTCCTAACTTCCCTAAGGAACAAGCTTTGTAAAACTAGCGAGAGCCTTTAGAAGTAACCAATGACGATTTTGGTTGGGCCTGAACATCTGAAACGCTATTTGAAGCAAAGTTAGTGATTGCAGCATCACCTAGGGCACCGTCACCATGATGGACGCCATCCCTGGATTCATGGATAGGGACTTTGCCTGCCCTAGGCTGGTGGTGGACCGCGGCGGCGGTCACACTTAGTCCAGGAATCAACTTTTGATTCATGCTTCGTTTCGCTCGAGAGAAAGGATGTCGATGTGAAGTCTTTAGTAGACGGATCATCATATCATGACTAGGATGACCTATCCTGTCGTGACAAAGCCAATATGTATCTAAATCCAAGAGATCTTCTCTCATAACTTTATTGGATTTAATAGCTCGAATAGTGACATAGAGTCCACTAAAGAGAGATACATAAACTTCTCTAAGATGTGCCTTTGTTCGCAATCGTTAGAGGTATTGCAAAGGAACTCATTTTCGTTCTCTACATGCGTTTTCGCATGGAATCTGTTGGCTATTCATAGGTGCGATTTTCCCTAAGAGCATAGAGAGTTTCTGTGACAGTAATCAAGGTGCCATTTGGCAAGGGGAACTTGGGCTGTTCCATGTCCTTGAACTAATACGGATGGCCCAGCCATCGTAGTCACAAAGTAATATGCTCAGAATCAAAATAGAGTCATAATGAAAAGAACTCAAAATTTTATTCATACGCTAATGGAGTACATCATTATTTCTTAACCATTAAGAGAATCTAATCCAAATGCTAGCTAATGCAAAACAAAGGTAGTCATTTGACTTTTTTTGACAACTCCAAAATAAATATAACCAGGTGAGTAGAGAGATGTCAATGGAGCAAAGCTTGCTTAGGTATCACTTATCTCAAAACCTTCCTAGACATCACACTGATTTTGGATGAGCCAATGTGAAGAAAAACTAAACCAATGGCATTTACTACAAAGTATATGGCAATTGCCTATTACATCTCTTGAAAAAATAAAGACTTAAACAGAATTGGTGATCTATTGATCCCAGCCAGATTTGTAGTCTTCAACCCTTCACTTTAGATCATCTTCTTGATCTTCTTGTTCCACATAGTAAGCTTCTCTTGCTTCACAATATGCTTTATAGGCGGTGGCAATTTCTTCACGAGCTCTACAAATTTGTGCCCAATGACCGAATACTCCACATTGAGAACATACATCTCTTTGCTCAGACTCCATTGATTGAGGCGCTTTGAAAGCATTATTTAGATGGCTCTTAGTATTGGTGGCGCCACCAACATGGCCAGAAGCGTTGCCTCCCTCTCTCTTTCCACGTTGAACTCTTCGATTCTGTGTTCGCGTATTTTGGCGGTTACCTTCCCAAATAGAGCGATTATCTAGACTAGAAAGTCCAGAAGTATCCCTAAGATTAGGGTTTCGCTCTTGGCGCCTACTCTTAGGGGCGCGACTATAATTGAATTCTGGAATATGTTATGTTTCCACGGATCTCGAATTATAGTTCTTCACAATGATGTTGTCATGTTTTTCAGCGACATTCATAGCTCCAATGAGCTCATGAAACCTTGTGATTCGTCCTGCAGTAACATCGATTCGATAGTTCTTAGCAACCATCAATGCAAAGACGGGGAAGGTAGAGAGAGTCTTCTAAATTAACATCGCATCTGTGATCTCTTTACCACAAAATTCCATTAAGGATTTAATGCGAAGTGCTTCCAAGTTGTAGTCAAGAACTGACTTGAAATCACAGAAGCAGAGGCAATGTCATCTCACTTCTAGGTCAGGAAGCAGGGAGTCATGGACGTTGCCAAATCTTTCTTCGAGTGAGACCCACAGCTTTCTGGAGTTTTCTTCATTCATACACTCGTACTGGACCGAATCATCAATCGATATGACGAGTCATTAGGAAGATGACTTTCGCCTTATTTGCCTCTAAGGCTGCTCTATTTGCTTCCAAAGTTTGAGCTTGCTCAACAGTTAGCACGTCCTGGCTAGGCTCATGAATCATATCCAGGATTCCATCGGCCTTGAGATGCTGGCGAATATCACGAACCCACTTGTGATATCCAGAGCCAGTTGTTCCCAATGGGGCAAAGTCCAGTTTGTTCAGGTTACTCATCCTTAAAGATGACAAGAAATTATGGTTAGTTTCGGAGCGTAAAAGGGTGCCACGAAAACATATAAAATTTCTTAGCGTAGTCGCTTCCAAGAAATTATGAATTTCAAGTATAAACGCTTCCAAGAAATTAGGATTTCTGACCATAGTCACTTCCAATAAAATCCGATTCAAAGAGTTACTGGATTAGATCGAAAGAATGATGTAAGTGGTATATCATAAATTCTCTACAAACTCTAAGTTTGGAGATCTCAACAAGCTCCAAGCTTGGAGTGAGCACGAACCCCCAAAGTTCGGCTTAATTAGGTTTCCCCTACGATGAAGAAAGGGGGCTAGAAGAAGGGAATTTGCAAGTCCCCGAGAAAAAGAAGAGAAAAACAATAAAAAAACTTCAAAACAAGAACTAATAGAATCTTTAAAACATACCTTGAAAAGTGTAAAAAATTACCAGAAAATGTCACTGGAATTTGGTCGCCGAAGGTGGTTGGAAATCATCGCCGGAATTTGGTTGCCGGAGCTTGGCGGTGGTCGGCCAAAATTGTTTGGCTGTGGGCTGCCCTTCCTTCTCCTTTTTTTTTTCTTCTCTGCTGGGCCCACGTCCACCTTCTTCTTCTTTTTTCTTTTTTTTATTCTCCTTTTTCTTCTGGGCCGTGTCCACCCTACTTTCTTTTTTGAGAAAATTTTACAAATGATACCCCAAATAAAAGTCATTCATTACTTTAGTACATCAATTTCAAAAAATATCATATTAGTACCCCAACATTAAAATTTGAACTACTTTTAGTACCTACCATCTATGACGGCGTCAACTCCATTACCACGTAAACTATTTCATGGGCAATTTCGTCTTTTCATCTTCTCAGTTTTTCTTTTTCCTTTTTTCTTTGGCAATAAGTTTTTTTTTCTTTTTTTCTGTTCTTCCCCTCCTGGTCTCGCAAAACACTGTCTCTCTCTCTCTCTTGGAGACATCATTGAGTATGAAAGTGTGTGCAAATTTGTGTATGATGTTCCCTACTCCCAAGTGTAGGAGGTCAAGTTTTAATATAGGGAAGTGAAGAGTATCGTATCCAAAGGATTGGAGGAAACTCAAACCTAGCTAGATTCCCGCAAAAGCCTAGAAAAACATGCAATCTAACTTTTTACAAGTTCACAACCTTAGCCCTTTGGAAGCTAAAGATTGCAAGGATGGTATTAACAAATATGGTAGTAAATGGCTTGGTTGATTTTAGTTTTACGATAAACTAAGTTTCACAAAAATTAAACTAAGCTAATAAAAATGTGGAGACTAAATCAATGAGAGGAGTAGAGACTTAGGCATCACACCTAACATTACTCATGCACAAAATGTAACCCATATTTGATGTAGTAACATGCTTTGACAAATTTCCCCTTAGTTACCAAGAAACCAACTAATCATGCAACTCAACAAACTTTGGTGAAGCTAAGTTAAATTACACAACCTTAATCCCATTTATATTTCATTAAAACACAAGTGGGCTATAAACCGCAAGCCTAACACCCCCTTAGAGCAATTAAACTCATGGTTTATGCATTAAGTTTAAAGTAAGAAATTCAAGCAATTTAACAATTCTCGTAGGAATCATTAAGCCAACACCTAAAGGCTACTCATGCTCATGGATTCAAGAAGTGGTCAAGTTCAAGTTTCCGATTCATTAGTTTCCTAAACATGCTTTCTAGGTGACTAAGCTAGCAAACACATTTAGTAAGCATTAAAGTTTAGAATCCCATAGATTCAAAACATGCATAAACATCAAAACATATGAAAATTTACATTATTTGCACATAAGTTTGGCTAGAGCTAGCCCTAGCCTCAAATCCAACTACTCACAACACATGTTATTACAAGTACAAGCCATAAACATCAAACTAAAGAGAGAAGGAAGGGAAAAGGAAGACTACCCACGGGTTTGACTCTTGGTGGAGTCAAACCAAAATGTCAAAGATCCCACCTAGCTCTCTAGATGTAAAATGATGAGAGAATTGCTTCAAGGTATGAGATTTTCGGTTTTTACAACCCAAAACACCATACACATCCACAAACTCAAGAACAAGCAAAAACAAAGGCTTGGATATGTGAAAGCAAGTGTTGTGATTGATTTAGAGTGTGTAGTAACTTCGGTTTTGGTGAAACCCAAGTGCCTACACACCTATTTCTCACACAAACTTAAGCAACTATGAACTAGAACTCAAAACTAAAGAGAAACTATGCTAGAACTAGAGAAAAGAGAGATTTTGGTGTTGTAAAATGAGAGAGTAGAAGGGTTGACGGTTTTGGGGAGAGAGAATGGGCTATTTAAAGGCCAAGGAAATTCAAATCAAGGGTGGAGATCAAAAGGAATGAAGGGCTAGATGTGATTGACAAATGTGTAAGCACAAAATATGGATCTAGTTTTTAACTCCACATAGAAATGACCTAGAAAGCCCATAGATATTTTGGTGGAGGAGAAAAAGTAAGGGTAGAAGGGTCATTTTGTAGGGGAACGAGGTAATAAATGGGAGACAAAGGTGTAAGGTGTAAGAATTGGACCACTTGTCATCTTTCAACTTTTGAATTTCAAAATAACCTAGACCTAAAGTCTTCCCACCTAAAGTCTCTAACCCTAATCAGCTCTTTCCTGTCCTCCACACATGTTCTTGGCCAGCCAACTTGGCCGGAAATGTCCGGAATCCGGCGTTGACCACCGTTGACCCATTTTTTGTCCGTTTGCGCACCTTCTTCTCCTTTCTTCCTTCAATTGAATCTCCACCGAGAGTTCTGAATTGGCCTTTGACTTCTTCATACAAAATGTTCCTCCATGAGTGTAGATCATCCAGGTAAAATTTCAGAGCTTAGTTCGCCGTGGTTTGGCCGGAAATGCTGCCGGAATTAGTACAGTTCCGGTTTTACAGTTTTCGTCTTTTAGTCAGAAATTTGTGCCGATCGTTTGAAGGCCTTCCACTCCGAACTAGCTCTTTCACTCTTCATAAGAAATGATCCTTAATATGTCTAAAATGGATCTGGAAAGTTTCAACTCATTTGAAGTTCATTTGGTCAGTCTGACGCTCCTCCGTCCTTGCCTAGCTCGGTTTCTCCTAGCCGGAGTAGGAAAATGTGCTAAAGTTGACTTTTTAGTGCATTTCCAAGCTTCTCCATCATTTCCTAGCATGATAAGGAAAACATAATAAATATATATAAATAAACACAAAGGTTAAGCAAAAGTGCAAGATTAGGAGAATAATTAGTAGGTAATTATGGACCTAACACTCTCTCTCTCTCTCTGCCGCACTCTGCTTCTTTGGCCAGAATCCGCTGCTTCTCTCCCCGTAAAGATCATTGGAGTAACATTTGCAGATTGATTTCTTCACATAATAAACACCCAGTGGAAACTAAGGCCACCCAGAGTTCCTCAGTTGCTTCTTCTACGACTTTGTTTGGGAGCTTGAAAAAGACAGTGTGGGTTTGGACAGAGAGCAAGCGACGGCCGCCGTGGAGAGAGGCTGGATCACCTTCGTGTTTCAAAGTCAGAAACTCGCAGATGACTGGTCTTCAATTGCGTTGATAGATCCTCTCCTTTTTTTTTTTTTTTTTTTATTGGATTGATAGATCATCTTTTGATCAAAAAAAAATATGAAATACATTACCTCAATAAAAAATATGAAATACATTACCTCTCTCTCTCTCTCTCTCTCTCTCTTCCTTCTGGGCCACTCCCTCTTTTATTTGCACTGGGCTCGACAGGGATTGGGCTGGAGCAGGTGCATCAAGCAGGTTCTAGGAGGCTGACCGGTTCAAGAGTTTGCAGTAATTCTGATGGCCGGTCCGGTAACTTTCCGCCATGTTCCGGTGACGCCGCTGGCGGTTCTGGGCTCCTGGGATCGATAGCTTCAAAGTGGGGGTCGGTGGTTGCTAGGGTTTAGAGGCTATAATTTTAGGGTTTCAAGGTTAGGGCTTCGTGCTGATAACGTGTTTAAGGAAAACTGAAATTGGGAGAGAATTGAGTTGTACTTTCATTGAAAATAAGGATCTCTTTATATAGAGGATTACAAGACATAGAATCAGAGTTGTACAAGGAAAGATAATCGTACAATTAATCGGATATCTATGAATATCTCCGAGAATATCTCTAATTCAAAATTCTATTACAACTAGGTCAAGTAACCTAGAGTTTGGACCAGACACATATTCTGAATTTACTTGAACACACACACACACACACACACACATATATATATATGTATGTTCTTATTTTTTATCAGATTCTTACTTATAGTAATTGAAATCATTTTTATGATAAAAAATATTTTTCCAATTGTAGTTTTCAATATCCATGTGTTGCTTCACAAGCAATGTTGTAGATTTCTTATACGATTTCATATATGTGGCATAGGTCATGAATAAAATAAATATTGAAAATATGACACTTGGTAGTAGAAGGATGATGTGAAAAATAAGGTTGAGGTGATATGTATTTATTGTGTAAATTAAAAAAAAAAAAAAACCAACAAAGGCTAAACCAAAGGCTATATTTTAATATATATATATATATATATATACACACACACACACACACACTACGGCTACATGACATCAGCAACTAGCTGTTGCTAACGTCATGCATTGGTCATAGCTGCCCTAAATGTGGGCCACCCACTTTCTGATCCACTTTTTTCAAGGGCTAAAAGGCTATTGTTAGGGCTATTTAGGCCATCTCAAACTCAAAGGGCTAAAAATAACCCTGGAGCTAAATTTTAGCCCTAAAATATATTTTAACATTTTGGATATGTTATATATATATATATATATATATATATATATATATATATATATATATATATATATATATGTTCTTATTTTTTAAAGTCAATTGATTTATAGTAATGGAAATCATTTTTATGATAAAAAAAATATTTTTTCGGTTGTATTTTTTTTTTAAAGATAATTAAAAATATCGTTAGCTAATTTTGAAATGGAATAAAACTGGAATCATATTTTTAATATTTATTTTATTCATGACAAAAGCATTTAAAAGTTACACAACAAAGTAAGAATAGGGATATTCGACAAACTAGCCATTTTCGATAAAAGTAAAATAAATTAGAGATTAAGAATAGGGAGAAAATGAAAGATTTAGAATAGAGAGATATATATGAGGAAGTAGAAAGAATATGTGAAAAAGAATGTTGAAGTCATATGTATTTATAATGTAAAAGTTTTTTTTTTTTTTTTAAATTACCCAGCGCCTAGCTGATGTCAGCAACTAACCGTTGCTGACGTCATGCTTTTGTCAGCCTCCACTACCAGACGTGGGCCAGCAACTAATTTGCCCATTAACTCCGAGCTTCCTTGTATAAATAGGTAGGGAATAGGAGGAAGATCGAAGATATCAAGGAGCAATTGAGGAGAAGCAAAATGGAGGTCCAGTTGCTCCTACTTGATATTACTCTCATGACCTTGTGGTCTTTGAGCTGTAGTGCAATACTTGGCTTATCATCATCACCACCCTCATTAGCAAAGCCTAAATGTCAACACCATTGTGGAGACGTAAAAATCCCATATCCTTTTGGAATTGGACCGAATTGTCACCTGCACACCCTCACAGATGACCGGCTCATGAGGTTCCAAATATTGTGTGACAGCTCGACCAACCCTCCCAAACCTTTTTTGAACCTTACCGACAGTCGGCCGGAGGTTCTGGAGATATCTCTTGCGGGCACACTAAAAATAAAAAATCCTATCACCTTCTCCGATTGCCCTAACAAGTCAGACCACCGCCAGACACCCGACCTGACTTCAACTCCTTTTTGGTTCTCCGATAGGAACATGTTCACTGCAGTGAGTTGCGGGAGGCTTGCATCTCTGACGTACTTTGGAGGGACAGCAATGGCTGTCTGTTTGTCTATTTGCGAAGGCTACAGTAGCATATTAGTAAATAATAGCTGCCGTGGTATCAACTGTTGTCAGACACCCCTTCCTTCTGACATTGGTGCAAACTTCACTACTAGTTTTGGACACTTGATAATAAATGATACCGGTCAAGGAATTTTAAAGGGTACCAGTGGAGGAACTTGTAAATATGCATTCCTCGTAGACCCAGAGTGGTTTATGTCAAATTCAACAAATACTTCTGCCATTGCTGAGATGGACGACGTCCCCATAGTGCTAAATTGGAGGATTCTTGGAGGAATAGATAATTCTACCGAGGATAACGTGAACAGGAATTGCGAATCTGATGATGGTCCATGTTCCTGCTTAGAGGGTTATCAAGGAAACCCCTATCTTCGTGGTGGATGTCAAGGTAAGCTTCTACAACCCTTATTTGTGGATACACTAAATAATTTCATTTTTCAACATTGTCGATATAGCTATAATTTCCAGCTTTCAATTTGGTAACTTATCATCATCAATTCAATTTTAGATATCAATGAATGCGATCCAAATCGCCCTAATATATGTGGTTCCGGCAAGATTTGTTCCAATTTGAATGGGACCTTTGAATGCTACACCCTACCGTTCCCACAACCTCGGCCATTGCAGCCGATTAAACTGGGCATTATAGGTATGCCTCTACATTCTCTAAATCCTAAATTCGTACCCCTTTGATTACTAACAGGTCTATGTTTAGGGAAAGGAAAAAAAGGTTATATGAAACAAATATTTGTTAGCTTCTTGATCAAGTTACTACATTATTCTAATTTTATTGAGCAATTCAGTTCTCTGCAGTGTCTTTGGACTGTTGTTTCATATCATTGGCGCATGGTGGTTGCACAAAGTCATAAAGAAAAGGAAAAACATTAAGCTCAAGCAAAAGTTTTTTAGACTGAATGGTGGTTTGTTGTTGGAGCAACAGTTATCTTCTGGCGAAGTCAATGTTGAGAAGATTAAGCTGTTCAATGCAAAGGAGTTAGAGATAGCCACAGACCGGTTTAATGTAAACAGAATTCTCGGGCAAGGAGGCCAAGGTACTGTTTATAAAGGAATGTTGACAGATGGAAAAATTGTTGCTGTCAAGAAGTCAAAAGTAGTAGATGGAAGAGAAGTGAGTCAATTCATTAATGAGATTGTCATTCTTTCACAAATTAACCACAGGAATGTGGTTAAACTCTTGGGATGTTGTTTAGAGAGCGAAGTGCCCCTATTGGTCTATGAATTTTTACCCAACGGAACCCTTTCTCAATACATTCACAGCCGTGATGAGGATTTTCCTTTAACTTGGGAAATGCGATTACGAGCTGGTACTGAAGTTGCTGGAGCCCTTTCCTACTTACATTCATCTGCTTCAATGCCCATTTACCATCGAGACATTAAGTCTTCAAACATACTCTTGGATGATAAATATAGAGCAAAAGTTGCAGACTTTGGGACATCAAGAACTGTTTCCATTGACCAAACACATCTTAGCATGACACATGTAGACGGAACATTTGGTTATTTGGACCCTGAGTACTTCCAGTCTAGCCAATTTACAGACAAGAGCGACGTTTATAGCTTCGGAGTAGTCCTTGCCGAACTCTTGACGGGACAAAAACCAGTTTCTGTAACAAGATCGCAGGAAGGGAAACAAGATGGGAGAAGCCTAGCAACACATTTTATTGTGTCCATGGAGGAGAGTTGTTTGTTTGATATTCTTGATGCTGAAGTTATGAAGGGAGGTAAGAAAGAAGAGATAGTGGCGGTTGCTAATCTTGCAAAACGTTGCTTGAATATGAAAGGAAAGAAGCGTCCAACTATGAAAGATATAGCAGTTGAGTTGGAGGGAATTCTAATGTCAAGTAAATCTTCTGATGTCGAACACATTGCAGAGGTTGGAAATAGCCGAGGTTTGGGATGTTTCTACATCAACAGGCTCTCATATGGACACCGGTTCTTAATTAGATGTACAAACACTACTGTCTTTCAAGTCTCGCTGAAAATTGTATGTGAAATTCCGTCGTCTGTTTTTGGAACAATTAGTGTTTTTGTAAAATTGTTTGTGATATTCCGTTGTCTGTTTTTGGAACAATTAGTGTTTCTGTAAACTATCACCTTATATGCGTGTAAATTGTGATGCAGTTCACTTCATAGCTACTAATTGTTAAATTGTTCAGTCTCTGTATGGTTCTAGTCCAATTAATTCATGTAGAGCCGGTTAAGTAAGTATACGACTCGAGCTAGCTGGTGGTTGCATGACGCACAAATTAAGGAATCTTCAATCACCTGAGTAATGAAAACCAGGATAGAAAAGGGATCGACAGAAAAAAAAAATTAAAAAAATTGAATAAAGAAATTGAGCACAATTTAATGCATGGTAACCGAAGCAAAAAGGAAACAAGGCTTGGCTCAACAATGGAAGCGTCATTTCCTGTCATGCTCTCCACAAGTATACAAAACCAATTTGTTGTTCGTTTTTGATTTTGAATAATCTATACAATGTACCTAGACCTTCCTCCACATTCTATAGAAACCCATTTCTACCTAAAATGTATAAGCAACTTCATATGCAAAGCAGACACGTCATTGCAACATCGCGAAGTGAATCAGACAGCAATGTTGTCGTAATATATATAAATAAACCAAAGACCTTCCAGGCAACAAAATCAAAACCTCGCATTGATGAAGTTTACTGACAAATAATACAAAATAAATAGAAACATACATTAGGGAGATGGAGCTTTTATTCAGTACATAAAAGACTGTCCAGCTAAATAATAATAGAAATTTACCTCTTAACAACAAGAAGCACAGCCAGAATCACACATTCTAAGAACCAACATATAAAGCTAGCATCCTGATTTAGAAAATGATATCCTCGTCCTTTCCCATACCTCCAGACAACAAATTTTGAGCTGAATTTAGTGAAATACCCTTCTTTAATTAAAGAAATAACTTCTGCAGCCTGGTCATCCGAGAAGTTCTTAGCAGCTGCCATCTGTCTCTCAATTTCCCTCTTCTTAAATCCCTGTATCTTCTTTAACCTGAAGAAGTCTTCCCTTTCCAGCTCATCCAACTCCCCCTTGATATAAGTTATTGTATTCTCCAACCTAGTCTTCACCACATTCTCCAGAGCATTGACCCTGCGATTTGTGCTCTTGATTGCTTCATCAAGAAGGGTTAAAAATGATGTTTGAACTTTGAAGTGAAGCAAGCTCCACGAGAACCTCAATTGCTTTCACATAAGCAGCCTTGCACAGTTGAACCTGTTGTCCACCTCTGGCCAATCCAGTGAGGTCGTTCTTGGTCTCACCTTCAGTAAAGTGTTCAAATTTTGGGAGCTTTACACCAGCAACATTCTCTTGCTTTGATCGAACTTTAAGAGAGGCAGTGTTGACATTCTCAAGAACAATGTGTTTGATGTTCTCACCAGCAACATACTTGGCTTCAGTAAGGGCGAAGGAGGAGGTTTTCATAATATCTCCCATTGATTCTTTGGTTGACACAATCTTTTTAAGAATGGCACGAAACTGAACAGTTAGAGCATCACTCTTCTTCTTGAGGAGAGCATGGCCTCTCGTCGCACCAACAAGACGAGCTTTCATAATTCCAAGCATTGTAACAGTAGGAACCACATTCAAACGCTGGCTTTGCCCAGACATGTTTTCAAAGATCTAAATAAGAATGAATGTAATCCGGATTAGTTAAAAGAACAAAAATTCAATTAGCCATAACCAAATGTAAGGAAACAGAAGAAAAATATAATCAATATTTGTATAGCTCAGAGGGCTCCAAACACAAATCTCTTTACTTTCTAATCCAGTTTGACGAACTTACCATAATTAATTAATGAAGTAAAACTTCTGAAAAACATGAAGCCCTTTGGACATTCTTCTTTAAAGATATGCAACATATCCAACCCATAACAACCTTAAAATCCTACACACTTTGTTGCCTATAGACCATCCTTAAATCCCATCTCATATACAACATATACAAGCACCAATAATAACTCGTTTTCTTCCACCAGTAAGATGGGCTATTTAACGAAAATCGCAACATGCCACAGCCTCTGTATGATGGAAGTAAACAAGAGAATTCCAAGAACAGAAAGCTCTCTAAACTCGAAATAAACATATACCCAACAATGCAAATAACCTTTTATCTCAAGATCAGGGTCAGGCTCATCCCCACAAAGTTTCCTTCGATTCCTCATTAACTATAACACATTTACGGAATGAGTTTTTCTATTGGAACCTCCAAATTTACTCACTTGACCTCTATGCTTTTTACACCTCTTATCAAATTTTCAAATTTTCAAATAGGAGTTTTTTTGATGATTATATTAGCTAGGAGTTGCTTCTTTATATAGACGTCCGTTCTCCATGCTCTTTAGTTCGGATTCAAATTTACTCACTAAACCTCACTAAACTTCCTCAAATAACCTCACTCATATAATTTGCAAACAAATTATTATCTTTAAAATATAAAATTTAGTCATTTCAATGATTTAATCACTCTATAAATCTTAACTAAATATACATTTCTTAATCAAACTTGAGTTTCAAAAATTAATGTCTAATCAATAAGAAAATGCCATGAACTATTATGTTTTTTTATTTTTATTTTTATTTTTCTATTTTAGCGTGCAAAAAAAAAATGAAGAAATCATTTGTTTTTATTCTAAAAAAAAAAAAATCATTCGTTTTTTAATTTTTTTTTCTGTATTTTTTGTACCACATGATTAATTATTTAAATATTTTTAGTTTTTTTTTTTTTTTTTTGCAAATATAATGGATTGACTTAGATTTAGGTCATAAATCATAAGAGAATTTATTTTGTTTTCCCTCACCGATATGCGTTCAACATATATATCATACATTTTTATGTCACATGATCTTAATCATATTTTTAATTCTTATTAAATATATATGTGTTCAAGGAAAACCTAATTTGTGTTTAGCCCAAACTCTAGGTTACTTGACCTAGTGGTAATAGGATTTAATTAGAAGGATCTAGAATCCTAATCAATGTAGAATTACTTTCCTTGTATGATTGAGATTCTATGCATTGTAATCC
Source organism: Rosa rugosa (assembly GCF_958449725.1). NCBI lineage: Eukaryota > Viridiplantae > Streptophyta > Magnoliopsida > Rosales > Rosaceae > Rosa > Rosa rugosa. The sequence continues at coordinate 57,817,100 of NC_084820.1, read as the reverse complement.
TCTATATAAAGAGGCTCCTATTATCAATGAAAATACACAGCAAATTCCTCCCAAATTCAGTTTCTCTACAACACGTTATCAGCACGAGCCCTAACCCTGAAATCCTAAATTCGTAGCCTTCAAATCCAAGAAACCTCAGCCGCCCAACTTGAAGATCTCAACTCCAGGAGTCCAGAACCGGCGGCCCCATCCCCAGAACCGGCCGGAATACCGCCGAACTGGCCACCGGAAGTAACGGAAGTCTCTCTGCCCGGTTCAAGGCCTTTCTCCCATCCTCCTGCAGCTATACTCTACCAGAAGCTGCAATCTGACCCCTGATTACCGGAACCGTAAATTTTTTCCCCGGAACCGGTCAAAACGCCCTCAAACCGGTAACCAGAATTTGTTCCGTCTTAAACCGCCGGCTGCCCTTCCAGATCATCTAGTCCTTCAGTCAACCCAGCGCAGCCCAGCCCAGAAGAGGACCAGTCTCGGCCCAGAAGCAAAGGAGCTGTCCGGCCCAGTAGCAGAAGGAGCAAGCTCGGCCCAGTAACGAAGCCCACTGACGTCAGCCTGCCACGTCAGCGCCCACGCAAGCGTCCAGTCAGCAGCCCACGTCAGCGTCAGAGTGCCACGTCAGCAACCGACCGCCACGTCAGCACCCCCAGGTCAACCCTCTGGTCAACGACCAGTCAACGCCGGTCAACCATTTTCCGGCGACTTTTCCGGCCGACTTCCGGTGACTTTTTCCGGCCAAATTTCCGGCGACTTATTTCGAGGTATTTTTTACTAAACGTTCCCGTTTTTTTTTAGAGTTAATTCAATTTCTCTTCTTTTCTCGGGGACTTTCAACCTCCCTTCTTCTACCCCCCTTTCTTCTTCATAGGGGAGACCAAAAGCCGAACTGTGGGGGTTCATGCTCATTCCAAGCTTGGAGCTTGTAGAGTCCTCCAAACTTAGAGTTTGTTGAGAAGAAAAACGATCGACCACATACATCCATTGTTTCGATCTAATCCAAAATCCCTCTTGGAATCGGATTTTCTTGGAAGCGACTATGCTCAGAAAATCCCTAATTTCTTGGAAGCGACTACGCTCGGAAATTCCTAATTTCTTGGAAGCGACTACGCTCAGGAATTTTATATGTTTTCGTGGTAGCCTTTCACGCTCCGAAACTAACCCTAATTTCTTGTTCTCTTTCAGGATGAGTAACCTGAACAAATTGGACTTTACTCCATTGGGAACAACTGGCTCTGAATATCACAGGTGGGTTCGTGATGTCCGCCAGCATCTCAAGGCCGATGGAATCCTGGATACGATTCTCGAGCCTAGCCAGGACGTGCTAACTGTTGAGCAAGCTCAAGCTTTGGAAGCAAAATAGAGCAGCCTTAGAGGCAAATAAGGCGAAAGCCATCATCCTAATGACTCGTCATATGGATGATTCGCTCCAGTACGAGTGTATGAATGAAGAAGACCCCAGAAAGCTGTGGGCCTCACTCGAAGAAAGATTTGGCAACGTCCGTGACTCCCTGCTTCCTGACCTAGAAGTGAGATGACATAGCCTCCTCTTCTGTGAACTCGGAAGCACTTCGCATTAAATCCTTAATGGAATTCTGTGGTAAAGAGATCACAAATGCGATGTTGATTGAGAAGACTCTCTCTACTTTCCCCGTCTCTGCATTGATGGTTGCTAAGAACTATCGAATCGATGTTAATGCAAGACGAATCACAAGGTTTCATGAGCTCATTGGAGCTATGAATGTCGCTGAAAAGCATGACAACATCCTTGTGAAGAACTATAATTCGAGATCCGTGGGAACAGAGCATATTCCGGAATCCAATTATAGTCGCGCCCTAAAGAGAGGGCGCCAAGAGCGAAACCCTAATATTAGGGATACTTCTGGACGTTCTGGTCCATATAATCGCTCTACTTGGGAAGGTAACCGCCAAAATAGGCGAACACGAAACAGAAGAGGTAAACGTGGAAAGAGAGAGGGAGGCAACGCCTCTGGCCTTGTTGGTGGCGCCACCAACACTAACAGCCATCTAAATGACGCTTTCAAAGCGCCTCAATCAATGGAGTTTGAGCAAAGAGATGTATGTTCTCAATGTGGAGTGTCTGATCATTGGGCACACATTTGTAGAGCTCGTGAAGAAACTGTCACCGCCTACAAAACATATTGTGAAGCACGAGAAGCTCACTATGTAGAACAAGAAGATCAAGAAGATGATCTAGAGTGAAGGGTTGAAGACTACGAATCTGGCTGGGATCAATAGATCGCCAATTCTGTTTAAGTCTTTATTTTCCAAGAGATGTAGGCAATTGCCGTATTATTTTTGTAGTAGATGCCTATGGTTTAGTCTTTCTTCAAAGTAGGCGTACTCAATGTACATGTGATGTCTAGGAAGGTTTTGAGATAAGTGGTAATTAAGCGAGCTTTGCTCCACCGACATCTCTCTACTCACCTGGTCACATTTGCGTTGGAATTACCGAAAAAAGTTAGACGACTACCATTGTTTTGCATTAGCTAGCATTTGGATTAGATTCTCCTAATGGTTAAGAGACAATGATGTACTCCGTTGGCTTATGAATAAAATTTCGAGTTCTCTTCATTATGACTCCATTTTGATTCATGAGCATGTTATTTTGTGACTACGATGGCTGGGCCATCAGTATTAATTCAAGGACATGGAATAGCCCAAGTTCCCCTTGCCAAATGGCACCTTGATTAATGTCACAGAAACTCTCTACGCTCCTAGGGCATCTCGCACCTATGGATAGCCAACGGATTCCATGCGAAAACGCTTGTAGAGAACAGAAATGAGTTCCTTTGCAATGCCTCTAATGATTGCGAACAAATGCGCATCTTAGAAAAGTTTATGTGTCTCTCTAGTGGACTCTATGTCACTATTCGAGCTATTAAATCCAATAAAGTTATGAGAGAAGATCTCTTGGATTTAGACACATATTGGCTTTGTCTCGACAGGATAAGTCACTCTGGTCATGATATGGTGATCCGTCTAATAAAGACTTCACATGGACACCCTCGAGCGAAATGAAGCAAGAATCAAAAATTGGTTCCTGGACTTAGCAAGACCGCAACAATTGCAGCATCTGGCGCTGCAGCTGTCTTGGGGCGCCATATGGCCGCCCAAGTCCCTTGTGACAACGCCATATATGGCACTACCCATGGCCATGACGCCATGGATGTCAATCCCCATGGTTATAACGCCATGGATGCCACTTCCCATGGTCTTGACACCATGATGGGTGATGTAGTCACAAACTTCGCTTCAAAATGCGTTTCTAACGCTCAGGCCCAACCAAAACCCTCATTGGTTTCTTCTAAGGCCTCTCGCTCATTTTACAAAGCCATTTCCTTAGGAAAATTAGGGCTGAGACCGTCCTATGCAAAGGATATGAAAATACTCATTATGTTCTTACATAGAATCCGTAGGGATTCTGTGGACTGATTCCACCAACTTGCGGACGTTTAAATATCTCATGATGTTGGTTGATATGCCAACACGCTGGTCCCGTGTTGTGCCATGCATTGTCCACCTGTAATGCTACTTATGCTACACTCCTAGCAAATATCATATGACAACGGGCTCACTCCCCAGATCATCCTATTCCGTCACTTGGACTTGACGATGCTAGAGAGTTTACATCGAAGACTTTCGATGGATATTGCCATGGGACTGATGTTGGATATCATATTCTCATGTACAAACCTAAATGGTCTCGCGGAAACGACTACGATGGTAGTCAGGACATTGGAAATGCGCCCCAATCTCCTTATCCGCTTGGGGTGATGCAATATCGCATGCAGCAATGCTAATTCGTCTACGACCCACCGCCACTCAATCTACCTCTGCGTTACAGCTAGTGACTGGGTACAATTATCGTACTTACGCATATTTGAGTGTGCCATTTATGTGCCAATTGCGCCGCCACAGCGCTTTATAATGGGTCCTTACAGACGAATGCGCAACTCAGTTGGATTTGAGACTCCAACAATCGTCCACCACTTAATGCCCTTGCATGGCGATCTCCTTACCGCTAGATTTGCGGATGTCACTTTGATGAGACAGTCTACCCGTCGTTAGGGGGAGATAAGAACACAGATGTTCAGCAGGAACGACATGAATTGTCGTGGCCTGTCCCCACTATGTCTCATCTCGATCCCTACTAAAGTGACGAGATCACACAAATATGCTGCAAACATGCCTGCAATGATGGACGTCCCAACGAGAGGACGTAGCGCCACCCTACACAGAGATAGGCATGGCGCCAACGCCATAGAGAGTGGCACTCTGGTGTTACAGGCCATGGCCCCAACTAGGATGCATGGGAGGCCCGTGGATTCGAAGGATACTTTGGCACATTCCAATCCTTTGATCATCGACACTCATAATCCGTCTCATGAGAATCTTCCGGGTTATGGTTATTGTTGGGGGACGCCTCAACGTCAGAACCTATTCCTGAGAATATAGAGCTCTATGAAACTTACACTAGTGTACATGAGATGTGGGATAGAAACTCCATCATAATTGATGATGTTGTTGCGCATTTCGTTGCGCATGAGTTTGTTGAGTCTGATGATATCGAACCACGCTCCGTTGATGAATGAATGCCAACGTAGAGAGATTTGGCCTAAATGGAAATATGCGATCCAGGTTAAGATGGATTCTCTAACGAAGAGGAAGGTTTTCTGAGCTAGTGATGCCAACACCTCCTGACATAAAACCTGTTGACTAATGGGTCTTCGTTAGAAAGCGTGATGAGAAAAAGAGATGGCAATCTTGCCTTATGGCGCAAGGCTTCTCACAAAACGCCCTGGAATCGACTACGATGAGACATATTCTCTCGTAATGGATGTCATTGCACTCCACTACCTTGTCAGTTTGGTAGTTTCCGAATAACTGAACATGCAGCTTACAAATGTGGTCACTACGTATCTCTATGGGGATCTAGATACGGAATATACATGAAGGTTCATGGTGAAATTCATTTACCCAAGTCAAATGGCTCTAGACCACGGAGCGCGTTTACGAAGAGGTTGAAACGCTCACTAAAGTGACTACTTGATTGGGAAGGGATATGCCCACGCGTTTCCATAATAAGTTTCAAATTCTATCGCGGTTCATGTTGGACATGATCTTCATTAGAAGCCCTTAAAGAGTTAAGGGAAACCGCTGAACACTAGAAATCCGAGTTTGAGATGAAGGATTTTGGGAGAACACGATTATGTCTCGGTTTGGAACTTGAGCATCGTGTTGATAGATGCTTAGGCATTTTGACAAGGTCAAACCTTCAAGCACCCCCATGATCGTCCGTAGTCTTGATCCTGAAAAGGATCCTCTTCGTCGAAAGGATGATGACGAAGATGTGCTAGAGGCAGAAGTGCCTTACTTAGTACAATTGGCGCATTATTGTACTTATCCCAATGCACAAGACCAGACATCTCATATGTTGTGAACTTGTTAGCTAAGGTATAGCTGTGCGCCAACGCGATGCCATTGGATTGGTGTAAAAGGTATCTTTCGGACTTGAGATGTACGATTGATATGGGCATGCTTTATCCCTACAGAGAGATGATGGATTCGGACCCATCACACACCAGGAACGCCGCCAACACCGGCATGCGTCCCCTCTCCCCATCCCAAAACGAAGTTAGCATTTTGGAAGGTTTTGCTGATGTTGGGTATCTCTCTGACCTACACAAAGGTCATTCCCAAATTGGTTAAGTGTTCACCATGGGTAAAGACTGCGATATCTTGGAGGTCTACATAATAGACCCTAGTCGCTATATCTTCGGACCATGCAGAGACTGTTGCTCTTCACGAAGAGATTCGTGAATGTATATGGATTGGATCTATAATTATGCATGTTCGAACAATTGTGGTTTGAAGTCTACCATAGATGAGCCTACGAGCATTTAGGATAATGCAGCTTGTTTTGAACAAATGAAGCAAGGCTACATCAAAGCGACAACACCAAGCTTAATCAGCAACAACAGACTCTCCTCAAGATCAAAATGAACTAGGTTCGATCTGAGGACAGTGTGGCAGACTTGCTCACTAAGTCATTGCCTAAATTCCACTTTCGAGAAACATATTGGTAGCATCGTTTACAGAAGTTTTCCAAACTCCCATGACCGTAGTCATCAGGGGGAGATGCAGACATCAGGGGGAGATGTCTACATGTATGGTCTCGAAACGTGAAGGGTGTGTTGTGCTCTTTTTCCCCTTCGACCGAGGTTATTTTTGTCCCACTGGGTTTTTGTTACTCGGCAAGGTTTTTAACGAGGCAACGAGAGAAGCACCGCGTTTGGGCAACACAAGGGGGAGTGTTCAAGGAAAACCTAATTTGTGTTTAGCCCAAACTCTAGGTTACTTGACCTAGTGGTAATAGGATTTAATTAGAAGGATCTAGAATCCTAATCAATGTAGAATTACTTTCCTTGTATGATTGAGATTCTATGCATTGTAATCCTCTATATAAAGAGGCTCCTATTATCAATGAGTATACACAGCAAATTCCTCCCAAATTCAGTTTCTCTACAACAATATGAATGTTTTAATGAGTATGTAGTGAAATTGGAAAATGAAAATAAATAAGGAAAATAATAAGGAATAAAATCTAATATTATTGAATTGGAAAGTTTACATAAAATAAATATAATATTTTTTTGGTATAATTATTGTCCTTAATAATAATTTTATAGTAGGTTATATATGTCATTTAATAATTCATAATAGAGTGAGGTCAAGTGAGCAGATTTGGAACTATCGAAAAAAACCCTAATGCGACTCTAGCCGCTCCCAAACCCTATTCTTCCTCCTGAAGGCGGTACACCTGACGGCCTCTGTTTACTGCACAATGACGTCCATTGACGAAGTTACTGCAAGCTTCGCGGCCTCTCTCGCCTTAGCGGGCTCTGATGTCGTTGACATCTCGCACTTGAACGGCTCGGACAGGCGTTCCAACTCTCAGGCTTTCCTTCTAGCCAAACCAATGACAAAGAAACAGTTTGGCACTCAGGATCTGCAGCGTCACTTCCGACGCATCTGGATCATTGATGGAGCCTTCAAGGTTCACGACAGTACTCAAGGCCGCTTTGTTTTTTCCTTTGATCTGAAACGTGATCGAAATAAGGTTTTACGGGGAGGGCCGTGGTATTTTAACAAAGCTCCGGTTCTGCTACAGCATTATGATGGCATGGAGGATCCTCTCGTCATCCCCATGAATCTGCTCTTTTTTTGGGTCAAAATCACAGGTATCCCTCCAGCCCTAGAAGAGAAAACGATTATCATGAATGTTGCTTCTGTTGCGGGTAAGTATTTGGATTTTGATCAAAGACTGTATAACAATAAGAATCAAATTAGGGTTCATGTAGCTCATGCTCTTTCCCATCCTTTCTTCTTGAAACGGACTCTCAAGATCATCCCTGGAGTGGTGAAAGAGATTACCTTTTTTTATGAAAATTTGCATGGAATATGCAAAGATTGCCAACTCCTGTGTCATGAACAGGACGTTTGCCCTTCTGTTGATGCCCAAGCTATGCATAACACCACTACCCGATCGGAGACATCAGGGAAGTCGCTCACATCCCATTTTCCAGGTTTGTCTGATCTTCGTTTCCAGAATGGATCGTTCCGCTTTCAAGGCCTGCAAACACCGCTACTGCCTCCAGTAGTGCGTAACCTATTTGGCACTTCTGCTATAAACAAGCATCGCAAGCCTATTGTTGTGCGTAGTGAAAACCTAAAGCCTGCTGCGAAAGGAAATGCCCTAGCCCTAGTTCCTGTGGACGTGGAACCATCCACTGTGAAAAGAAATAGGCCTGCATCACCATATACGTCCCCAAAGAAACTGAAATTTCTGTTTCATGATGGTGAGACTGCTGCTCGCTCCGCTATGCTGCCTAAGAAACTGAAAGTTCCAGAATTCCACACCAAATTCTCTGCTAAATCACTGGGTCTCATTGCAGCCCCGGGGGGTGTCTTAGTTCCTAAGGAAGGATCACTCCCTAAGGAGTCTCTGCAGCTCGTCAAAGTGGAATCAAAGAAGAAAAGAGGCCGGCCTTTGGGCTCGAAAAACAAGAACTCTTCAAAGGGTAAGAAGATTGCAACTGACGAGGTGCTTAGCATGCTTTGTCCTGGAAAACCTCCTAGCCCTAGTGTTAAGGGCAAGGAAAAGATTTAGTTTTTTTCTTTTGAACTAAGCCTATTTACTTGTCATTGTAACATAGTTTCTAGGCTTTTTAATAAGTGAGCATGGGTACCGTCAAATGATCGGACCTAATCTATGTATCGCTGTGGTTTTTCACCACAAACTCTTTATCTACCCAGAGATGGTAGAGGGAGGATATGTAATGGTTCTTTCTGGCCTGAGTATTAATATATCGACATGATATTCTTCAAAAAAAAAAAAAAAAAGTGAGCAGATTTGGAGGTCTCAATAGAAACTCTCTTACGGAACCTTACAAAATCTCAAAAATCCAATTCCAAACTACAAAAATATGATCACCACCAGAACCAGCATTTAGAACATGATCATTTTTAGTCGATGGAATCAACTATGTTTCACTGCATAGCATTTGCAGAAAATTACAAGAACCATCGACAACACTAAGCACTTAACCTAATCTGTAATCAACTGTGCCCAATACACAGAGCTCTGTGTGACGGTAAAAAACTGAGATCGGGTTCAAATTTTGTTTCTTATCGAATCCCGAATTCTCGTTTTCACTCGGTTCCGTACTTGTCTCAGCAAACAACACACAATTACAAATGAAGCGTCTTTCGGAGAAAACAGATTTAGGGAAACGAAATTGTTGATCCAAACCAGAGTAAAAATAAAAAAACAAGAGCAAGAAAACGCGAATAAGAATACAGATCAGAAATTGAACCTGGTGTGATCGGCTTCACTGATAGTAAGGGGAGGAGGAGGACTCTCCGGCCCGGAAAATTCGCCGGCGGTGAGTGAGTCAGAGAGAGTAAGTGGTACCTTGGGGATGTAGGCCAAACGGATTTCGATTTTTCTGAGCAAATCTTGCCACATTGTACAAAAGACCAGTTTGATGCATATCGAGAAGAGTACGAAAGTAAGTGGTTCAGTGTTGTTTTTTTTTTTTTCTTGAAATCGTTTTGCCATGCTCTAGCAATTGTTCTGAGGGATTTGAGTCCAGTAACCGATGAGTTGTGGAAGAAATTCTATGAGAAGGAGTTTGGTATTGAGAGGACTACTCTGGTGATCGAAAGGATGAGGAAAAAGAAAGTCAACTTCAGATGGTTGCAATTGTATCAGGTGGGTTTTTCTTCATTTTGGCCAGCCAAATTTGTTTCTTTTAGTTTTCCTAAAACAATGCTAAGTTGTAGATCCATTCAATGATTCTATGAGAAATTTGTATAATTATCTAACTGGGTGGTTACTTTCAGGCCAAATTGAGGGAAGTGGATGAGGCTGAAAATGAAGCGGCTGACCGGTCGAAGAATTCATATAAAAAAAAAAAGATGCACGTATGTTTCCCTCATCATATTCTAGCAAAGCAAGGATCATTATGTTAATTTGTTGAACTACTTGCTCTCTAGCTTTGTGGTTAAGCCTTGCATAATTTACAATTTTTAGACCCTCTTTTTTTTTTTTTAGTTGAAAATGTCAACTATTATGCAATTTAGCAAGCAGTACAATAATGACTTGCCCAGAGGGCCGTCAAAAAGAGTCATTATAGAGCACACTATACTAGCACACCCCTCACACAAACATGCTACTCAGCACACTCCTAACACACCCACCTTTTTTTGTTAAGCACAAAAACAAGAAGCTAGGTAACCCCAAGAATAAATAAAATTAACCAAAAAGCAACCCATCTCTTGTCGATCTTCCTTACTCAAAAAAAGAAAAATGACTTAGTTTGGCATTGCTGTGCTGTGAGCAGAAGTGTTTTTGGTTCTGCTGTGGCCAGAATTGCTTTTGGTATTGTTGTGAGGAGAAGTAGTTAAGTGTTTGGTAAATTATTTTTCAAAAGTGCTGTGAGAATAAAAAATAATTAATATTCATTTTTAAAGATAATGAACGTATTTAAAAGATAATGACCATAACTTTTTTGAGATTGTGATAATCAACATAATGAAACATTCTTTTCATCTTTATCTCTTTATGGTCGAGATCCATACCCAGGAGTCCAAGACCATTCTATTTTCTAATCACTCCCCAGCAACCATTTCAATTCATGAGTTACCAAGTGCAGATAACTATTGAAATTGCATGGTGCAAAATCGCGAAACCTTTACCCACTCAATTTGCTGGGAAGAAATGGGATGAATTTGCAGATTGTTCAAAAAGGGAGAGAGAGGGGCAGAAGAAGATGCACGATCAATTAAATTGCAGACCTCGGGGAGGCGAGGAGGAGGGAGGAGAAGAAGAGAGAGGTGAAGCTTTCGGCGGTGGCTAGGAAGACCCTCTCGATGACTTCGAGAGCTCTGAAAGTCTGAATGGTCTGGTTCAATAGGGGTTTTGAGTCGAATCGGTGAGGATTGGCTTTGAGATTGGGGTGTCGGAGCTCACCGGATATGGCGTTTCAACTTGTCCTCCTCCGTCTTCTTCCCGCGGTTTCTGTGGGTTTGTGTCCAAATTACTCAATCTTCAGTGATTTTGCAGTCTCTGTGGATTTATGTCAAATTCTTGTTTTTCACCTTCTGTCTGCAGAAGCCATTTTGAAAAACTACAAATTGTAGCTTCTGAAAACCTGCTGTTGGGAGAAGCTAGAGTGACCAAAAGCAGCTTTTTAAGATTTTACCAAACACCTAGGCTTAGACCCAAAAGTGCTTTTGGTTCTATAAGCACCCTAGGAAGCAATATCAAATTGGGCCTTAGCCTCCTTTGGTAAAAAAGAAGACAGGCCCAAGACTACACTACTAGAATTTTCCTCATATACATCGGCCAGAAACCGATGTAAAAAAAAATTTGTACACATGTGTTAGTGGGTGATGTAAAAGATCGGAAAAAAATAGACATCGGTTTTTAACCGATGTCCCATATAATAATAAACATCGGATTATGTTCCAGAATCGATGTTAAACTGCTATTATGATAACAAATTGGTGTTTTTAGATATTGTTAAACCTTCATATTTTTGCATTTAATGCTTAACGAAATATAGGTCCAACAGCACTAGTATTCATTTTAACATCGTTACTCATTCTAGAAACGATGTGTTATATTCTCTTACACATCGGTGTTTTTGAAGTTTGCCTGCGGTTTATAAGTTTTACGGGTACTTGCCATATATCACACTATTTACGATTGAATCTACATTCTTTTGTATTACGCGACCGATGTTTATTAATCTATTAAACATCGTTTCCTTTTATGAAGCGATGTCCATTTTTCTATTAAACATCAGTTTTTGAGGTTGGCACCGATGTTCATACTTATACTAGACATCGGTTTTAATTTAATAAATCGATGTCCATTGATTTGTTTTACATCGTTTCTTACACAATGTCAATGTCCATTGTGTTGTTTTACATCGTTTCTTACTTAATAACTCAATGTCCATTGAGTTGTTTTACATCGTTTCTTATTTAATAAGTCGATGTTCATTGGGTTGTGTTACATCGTTTCTTACTTAATATTTTGTTATCCACTGGCTAATGGGACATCAATTTTTTCTTTTAGAACTTATATGACTTCATTTTTATAGTTATAAACTGATTTGTAACTATTGCTAGGAAATCTAATGAGAAACATATCGTAAGTAAATAAATTTTGATTAATATTGATGCTCAAAGTACATAACAACATCTCAAGTATTTCTATGCATAACATGTCGAAATAAAACAAAAATTTAAGTCTAAATGGTACATGATACTAGAAACATAAACGAAAGCAAGCCTCGCCATACTTATAGAGTTATATCCCATTTGTTCTTCTGTTTTCACCTGCAAATAAAATGAAATGAACAATTAGCTATAACAAGAAAAACAGAAGGAAAGAAAGGAAAGGAAAATGAAATCAATATTGAACGATGAATCAAAATAATAACAAAAATTATGCTGAGATATAATTAAGAGATTTGAAAAGCCAATATGGTGTCTCTATGCAACACTTTAACATTCTGAACAGATGATAGGCAATGATATAAATTAACTCAATCAAACTGAAATCATGAATTTAGTAACAGAAAGAAGTATTGCCTGGAAGTTGAGTTGAGAAACTGGATTGGCACCCCTCTGTCCTAATGCCACATGATCCCCGCGCATATACATTTTTGCATCTTTAGGAGAGCAAGCTGCAAGAAATGATTGTAGAAAACATAATCGCAGAGCAAAGAAAACACGAGTACTTGATGGTCCTCTCACATCACAAATGTTTTTTTCTGATTCACAAAACACCACCACCAAAGTATTTGAAAAAAATCACAAACCCCCAAAAAGTTTCCACAACAAGGATGTCCCTTTCATCATAACAAATTCATAGTTATAAGACCAACTGATATGCTATAGCTAGTGGTTCTACCGCCAAGGCGAGATCAACCTGAGCGCTAGTTAGTCAAGAACTTTATAAACATTAGAAACTCAGCTTTGAGAGTGAGTGAGTAAATGGCATGCCACCTTCCACGTGTTCTTTCTCACAAAGATACAACACAACATTTGGTACACAATGATAAACAATATGAAGTGAGAGAGAGAGAGAGAGAGAGAGAGAGAGAGAGAGAGAGAGAGAGAGAGAGAGAGAGAGAGGAAAGCTACAGAATCATTAATCTTCTTCTTCATCCTATGCATTGCCTATATACTTCATTCATATTCAGCATAAAGTATTCAGGATTCATCGGGGCACTGACTTGCTCCAGCTTGAAAAAAAAAAAAAAAAAAAAAAAACCAATTCAACCTACCATTAACTAAAACCAAGATACATCAGACCAGCCCCTTTCTTCAATTTTGTTATATTCCCCCCAATCTTTTTGAGTATACGAGTTCTTTCATATAGACCACACCAAACCAGTGAAAGAAACCTCCATTTCTAATCGTTCCTCCTCTATTGGTGGACGATGTTCCTAGCTTCGCACGGTTATCCACCCATTTAAAAATACTTTAATCTAAGATTGTTACAAAAGCTATTCAAATATCAACACATACGCAAACAATACATAATTAATCACAAATCATTCTAGAATCAAATGATCAATTGGAATACTCACAAATTGCAGCCATACTAGTAACATCAGAATTTAGAAACCAAAGTTCCCATGCTTCATGCTTTAATTATTACCCAATTCAGCCTTCACTCAATTGTTCATTTCAAGTTTAACCATTTATATGCAACTTACGTATAATTAAATACTCTCTTTCATTCACCAGAACAAAGATAACAGAAACATTTCCTAGCTAGTTTCTAATTCAAAAAGTACATTTCCAATTTCACAGAACAGACTAATATAAAGCAACAAAATTGCAGAAACCATACCTAGATGTTCACAACCCTTGCGTTTGAAATTCTCAGATGGTTCCTACAAAAAAAAAAAAAAAATTTACAAACCAAATAAAACTGATACATTTCATATAGTTGTTCAATTTTT
>NC_084820.1:57752519-57803335 GCF_958449725.1 Rosa rugosa | reverse complement strand
GGAGGGCTCAGCCACCGGAAATCTACTCTCATAGTCTTATGGGATTGGTTGTCACCATTTTTCCCCCACATTTTCAAGTGCCAACAAACAGAATCAAGGGATTGTCGTCACAATCTGTTTTAATTTAATTTTGGCTGAACAATGGGATATGCTGAAATTTAAAGATGAGTATGAAGACAAAGAATCAGCTTAACATTGTTATTGATACTGTTGAGCGATAATACTACGAAAGGAAGATGACCCAAAGAAAAAGAAACAAATGAACAAAAATGATCATTATTGAGGAGTAATAGTACAACTGAGGACAGCCAGAATGTCCCCAAGGCCAAGAATTTGAGGCCACCACCAAGATTTTCTGGAAATGGGTGCTTCAATCAACGATGCGTTGCAGAGCTCAATTGAGCATTCGGTCCGACACTTCTCCCTCTACACATACAAGAACATTTAGAATGGCATCTTCTTTGGCTTGAATGTCCTCTCAATGGGCTTGCTCTGATTAGAAGAGGAACCCAGTTGGTTCCCAGAAAACCCATTTGACTTCTTCATGGGAGGGGCACTGTGTAAATACAAGGCAGATAATATGAGAGGGGATGTAACTTCGTTAAAATGCCTAAATAGAAAGAAGTAAGTTTACCTCCTCTGGAACGCTGTTCTCTTCATAACAGCAGCATTTCTCACCTCAGGACTGCTCAAATGGAAGAGCCAAAAAAGGTTAAACCACGAATGTAAAACCAGAATCTGTGATTGAGCATACAAAGGCTTCAAGAAAATCATCTGAACACTTTAATAATTGCCCAAGTATCGAGACCTTTTTTGATGCAATATGTTTTGGGTATCATTTTATGGTAAATGAGGCCAAGTTTTATGTAAAGGAGTTCATTTTTTTTCTAAATCTCATGTTTACTGAATAGAAAATATCCTAATCAGAGCCTTGACCCCAGTTACAAAGGAATGATACCTAAAAGTAAAAACATGTTGTGTGCCATATTAGTTTGTATAAGACTATATGTGATATACACAAATAGGAAAATGAACTGCAAATTGGAGGGAAGAATATCAGTACACGAGTCATATGGGCATGACGCACCATGCTTCATTACAGAAAATTATATTACCTTTTAAGATAGTCTAATTTTGCTTTCTTCAGCAAGTTGCTCTTTGTGTTGGAAACATTGTAGTTGCCTGCAAAAATTAACCAGAACCACAGCAAGGAAAAACAATCATTCTGTATCCTATTTAATGTATTAGTCTTTGACGGGCAGATTTGGATAAAATCAATAAGATGATAGATCAAGATCCAACTAAGAGGTCAGAAAACCTACCTCCTCCACCCCAACCTCTTTTATTGCTTGACGGTGGAACCTTTTCACAGATACGAACTTGGCGACTTTGTTTCCCTACAAAATATGAATAGTTCATAAGTCTTTTTTTTTTTTCTTTTTTCTTTTTTTCTTTTGGATCACTTCAGGTAAGAGCAACAGTGCAATAACACTACCACTACACCAGCCTTTGAACCTAAAAATTATGAATTACAAAGCTAGAGAGTAAGTATTTCAACAAATTAACATAATGTTCCTTGCTTTGCTAGAATATGATGAGGGAAACATACGTGCATCTTCTTTTTTATATGAATTCTTCAACCGGTCAGCTGCTTCATTTTCAGCCTCATCCACTTCCCTCAATTTGGCCTGAAAGTAACCACCCAGTTAGATAATTATACAAATTTCTCATAGAATCATTGAATAGATCTACAAATTAGCATTGTTTTAGGGAAACTAAAAGAAACAAATTTGGCTGGCCAGAATGAAGAAAAACCCACCTGATACAATTGCAACCATCTGAAATTGACTTTCTTTTTCCTCATCCTTTCGATCACCACATTAGTCCTGTCAATACCAAAATCCTTCTCATAGAATTTCTTCCACAACTTATCAGTTACTGGACTCAAATCCCTACCCTACAAATAACAACTCAACAAACATATCAGAACAATTGCTAGAGCATAGTAAAAACATTTCGAGAAAAACAACATTTAAACAACTTACTTTTGTACTCTTCTCGATATGCATCAACTGGTCTTTTGTACAATGTGGCAAGATTTGCTCAAGAAAATCGAAATCCGTTTCGCCAACATCCCCAAGGTACCTTATATTATCTATCGCCACATGAACGCACAGATCAACCAAAGATGGAGCTGCAATTCCCTTCCCATTCTCTCTAAAAAATTCCTCATCCATGCTACCTGATCACTTCTTCTCGGCCTATGCCCCCCAAGGCTGTAACCTAACCAAACAATATATACCACCAATCATCAGATACCTTCATTCAAAGTAATCAACCTTCTCCATATGACAAAGACAGAACCCAACTACTCTGAATTCAACAAAAAAAGTAGGTTGTATTTATTGTCAGGCAAAAACAAGCCTTAAAAGCTTCGAAAAACAGTCGAGCAGAGTTTTCTCTATCTCAGAAATCAATCTCTTCCCACCCATTATGACATGAAATAGAGAATTAATCAGTAAACTAACTGTTTCCATAATATAAAAGCTCAAAACTTGATCATGATCAGCAATGATCAACCTAAACTCATATACCTCTGAACACTAATCTAACAGAGCTGAACATATAAATCCATCAGCTTCATCAGCAAGCAATCACAGAATAACAAAACAAACAAAATTCATATCAATTCATAAACACAAACCCACATCAAAATTCAGCAAAAGGGTCAACCTTTCTCTATTAATCTCCCTTAACAAAACAACACAATCCAGATTGATAAAAATGCAAATCCCTAATCCAATCCAATCCAATGATCCAATCCAACATGCCCAGTTACACATATTCAAGAAAAACCATAAAGCTCGAATCTTGACCGGAAAAAAAAAAATACGAGAAATAAAAATGGAATTAAGGTTCTGGGTACTCACCGAGTGATCGGAGACGGGAACAGAGTGGTTGACGGAGGTGAGGTGAATTACTGGATTTTTTTTTTTTTAAAGGAAAAATAATTTTCTTTTTTGGGTAAATATGAACAAGTATATTAGGAAGATGAGGTCCCGGTTGGGTTTTTCTTATGTTATAAAGGTTCTAGGTGGCTACTGCTAACGTGCGCTGGGGGTACCAAGTTAAGCTGGCGGATCTTTTGATGCTTCTCTCCTGGGATAGTGGAATTCTTTAACTAACAACCGTCACGTCACTGTTATCTTTACCGCCGTAAAGCGGTAAACTTTTCTCGTAAAAATTCTCATTTTCAGGAAAATTAAAATTAAAGAAACTGAGTCAAAGAACCACATTGTCTTTATTTTTATTTTTCATCAACTAGTGAAATTGAAGCTTTTCGACTTTGATTCGAACAGTTCACTATTTTCTTTGGGAGAATCAGGTAATGGTGGCGACTGGCGACAATGGAAACACACTCATAACAAAATTTAGGCAAGATAAACAGCTCGTAATTTATAGAAGTTAAACATTATATTGCACTGCCTCTATCCAATCCTCGAATAGTTCGTTGACTTAAGGCACCTTCTCAGGTTCGAATCGGAGAGTGGAAACAAATTTGTAATCTGATTTGCTCAAATCTAACTGAACTAATTGTTTATGATAGATTACATTGATTCAAAATCATCTTTTCAATCAGCACATCCAACCATCAATTCTGGTAGCTAGCATGGTACATCCTCATCTGCTATCAATGGAGGTACAAATCTGCAATTTTGAAGGGTCTGCTCAAAGATGTGACCCACTCTAAGCAACTTTTCCTGCAAAATAGATAGGAGTGTTTGAATTTATTTATCTGAGTACTAAGCTTAATCCATTTTCACTAAATAATAACCGGAAAAAACCAAGGTCGGGTTGAATAGTAAGTCTCAATACAAAATTGACATGTTGCAGTGCTGTAGGTGAAAAGTGCAGTACCTCATCGAATGCTGCACCAATCATTTGAAGACCAACCGGAAGGCCTGCTGACCCCCCTTCGGCAAATCCACATGGCAGAACCAATGCAGGTAGACCTGCCAAGTTAACATTAACCTGTATATAGAATTAAGAGGAAACAGGTCAGAGCTGTTTAGTCATCTTACCATTGATGGGCAATAAGGTTTTCGGAAAAGAATTAGCGTGCATGTTATAGGGAGATACAAGCGATAGACTGCGTGTTCACTGGATCCCCGGGATGAGATCATGGACAGTTGACCAGTTTAAAGTTTTTACTAGAACAACACCAAATAACAGTGCGAAGTTTAACTATCTACTCTTTGTTCAAAGCCAACAGAAGTTGGGGGTCACAGGTAGGAAATGTAGAAGCAGTTGAAGTGTATGTCTTAGAAATGCATGACTGCAATTGAATATAAATGAATGTACATACTAGCCAGACATAGTTGACAACTTGACACTACAGCAACCATAATCACACTAGTCAAAATAATTAAAGGCATTATTAACTCCCACAAAAAAAAAAAAAAAATTGCGTTGGAACAAGAAATCTGAACCGTTGTCCTACATATTAGAATACAGTACATATGCAAATACCTGTTCTAGCATTAGAATGATGGACAAGAAAGCTAAATTTACGACTATTTATGCTTAGATGAGTTGAATTGAGTATTGATGAACAAGAAAAACACAGTTTGTTTTCTACATATCTAATTAAGTAATAATAGGTATTCAACCATCATAGAACTCCCAGTACATACAAACAAGCATAGCACAAACAGAAATTCAGAATTGGGGTACTCAAGAGGCTCACCGTCATTATGTCGCCTGCATACATTGCTAACGGATCATTTTTCTTTTCACCTGGAAAGATACAAGCAAATGGGTGATTTACTGAAAATTATGTAACGTTAAGCAAAGTAGAAAACCATGCATGCCAGAGGTTAGCATACCAATCTTATACGCAGCAGATGGAGCAGCAGGTGAGATTAAGATGTCATGTTCGTCCAGTACCGCCTTGAAGCTTTTCCGAATTATCGTCCTCACCTAAAACACTATCATAATCATTAATTCCTTCTCCATCAGAATAAAGCATAGGAAAACCTTTTAGAGCAGCACCATCTCAGTGCAGTAATCAAGAATGAACTACTTATACGTTCTGGCCCTGAAAGAATGAACTACTAAATTGGCTTTGCTTAATGCGTTATTCTAAATTCCAGAAACCAATGAAGACCAAAAACTAAGCCAAGAAACATTCATGAAAAAAATTTAGTTTGCTTAATGCGTTATTCTAAATTCCAGAAACCAATGAAGACCAAAAAACTAAGCCAAGAAACATTCATGAAAAAAATTTAGAATACAAGATCCTTGTCAGGTGAGCCCTAAGATAAATGGCAAAATTTCTTTTTGGAATGCTAATGGATTCTTTTTGGTTTCTTCGATTTTATATTGTCAGCAGGCAAAAATTAATGCAGCACTAACCCACTTTCTATTAAACAAAATTTTTTAGCATGGTCGACATACCTGCTGGGCGCGTTTATAATATGCATCATAATAACCAGCTGAAAGGGCATATGTTCCGGTTAGAATTCTCCTTTTGACCTGGAATAGCAAAAGCATTAAATCAGGTCACTAGGACACTAGCTTGTATAAGTCTAATTATAACTTCAAAGTCCTAAGTCCAGGTTTTAACTACACCAAGAGCACTGAGGAAATGCTGGCCATGAATTGAAATTTTAAAACCCAATAGTGTTGACTAGCTAATATATAGAGTACCTCAGAACCAAATCCCTTGGCGCGGGAGTCCATGTATTGCGAGTTCAGCTCATCAGCAGCAACTTGGTTTCCATACCTGGATATTGATACAAAGATAATGGATCATGCTAATATACCATCTAATGGGGAGGTTTCAGAACATGCAAATCTTTGTTCTCCCAAATCTAAACAAGCTTCTATACAAACAACTGTCTCTCACAGACACTTGGGTCCTTTCAACTAGTTGATTAGTAGCTGAATATCACATGGGCATCATAAATCAAAAAGTCAAGTGCTTTTTTCTTTTGGTCGATAAAGTCTTTTACTTGAAATGAAAGTAGACTTGTGTAAAATCAAAATAATGTAGAAATAAAATCAAACTTTTAAATTCCCAGATGAAAACTATTAACAAGTCCTTTTACACACAACCTTTGCAGAGGGAAAAATATACTACAGACACAAATTTTAGCAATTTTACCTGAGACCGTCATAACGCGATAAGTTTGAAGATGACTCGGATGAAGCAATAACATAGTAGGCTGGCAATCCAAGTGAGAAAGATGGTAATGAGACCTGCATGTTAATGGTTCAAGAAGATACTAATCAATACACCAAAGGGGTATACATGAAACTTTGGGTTAGGAACAGAGAAGTAAAGCAGTTAAAATGAAAAACTAATAATAGAAGGTAGACCTCTGTTACGGAGCATCCTAATTCTTCAAGATGCAGTGCAGCAGTACGAATTGCAGAAGTTACTCCAATATCAACACCATCATCGAGAGTTTCACGGATCAGACCAATTTTTAGTCCTTTCAGAGGTTTAGACTCTAGCAAACTAATGGAAACAAATTGAGATGCAAGGTCGGGAACCTCCTGAAAGAGAAAATAAAATGCATGTCAAGCAAAACATATCTAGAAAAGTGGTGTTTAGTCTCTACATTCAAAGTACAAACCAACAATTTTGTTTAGATAAATTTTGCAGAGTTCGCCCTCAGGATGAATAATGACTAGATAAGGTTGGCTTATACTGCTAAGATTATGCATAGTGAAGTCAAAATTGGTAATCATGGTACTGTTAGAGCCTAGGACATTTTTGTTTTCCTTGGAGGTTTCTCGAGTATAAAAATGTGGAAGCACATTTTTCCAAGTTATTGCAATACTATGGTATGGAATCAGATCATGATTTGTGCCAATCAAGTTTGCAAAAGATTTGAAATAGGATCATACTTCTAAAAACACTTACACGCTTGCTGCTGGTAGCATCAAGTCTATCATGACCAGAAATTGCATGAAGAAGAATCCCAGCATCAGCAACAGATGTTCCAAAGCAGCCAATAACATCAAGAGATGATGCATATGCCATAAGTCCAAACCTCGATACACGCCCATACGTGGGCTTCAACCCAACAACACCACAAAACGATGCTGGCTGCCTCACACTTCCACCAGTATCACTTCCCAATGATACCATACTCTGCCTAGCAGATACAGCTGCAGCCGAACCTCCTGATGACCCTCCTGGCACCCGTGTCGTGTCCCATGGGTTTGCAGTCACCTAATGAACCAACAGATGTACCACCTGAGTAAACCAACTCCAGTTACCAGTGGCAAACATAAAGAACAAACTTCCCCTACCCCATTTTCTTCAAGTCTCAACAAAACCAAGCTCTTTCAGTACCCACAAGAAAAAGAGTCACTCACACTCTACATTTCACATAAATCACTAAACCAACTTCACCTCTATTGAACCACATTTTCAGTGCTTACTCCAAAAAGAAATCCTACATTTTCCTTTCCATCCAGCTTAACAAAAGGAATGAAAACTACGCAGCCCACGAAAGCTTTTCAATACCTCACAAGAAAAGGGGCAACTCAAATTCAAAAATGTCCATGAAACACTAACACTAGCTTGTTCAAATATTCAACTACATTTTCATTTATTCCATCTAAGTTTTCATTTGAATTGAATTAAAAGAACGAAACTTTCACAGAACCCACAAGTAAATTGATAAAACAAAGTTGACCCAGAAGATCCAAAACCTGAAACGCGGAGCCTTCGGTGGTGCTACCCATCCCAAACTCATCCAAATTAGTCTTGCCCACCACAATCCCACCCAGCTCCTTAATCTTCCTGACGGCGGTGGCATCATACGGCGGCGTATAGCCCTCCAAAACCCTGGAACCCGCCGTGGACGGCATCTCCGCCGTACATATGTTATCCTTCACCGCCACAAGGACCCCGGCCAGGGGTCCCACCTCCTCATTCCGGCGAAGCTTGTCGTCGAGGTCGCGGGCCTGGGCGAGGACGGCGTCGGAGACGTGGAGGAAGGAGCGGAGGTGGGGCTCGGTGCGGCGGAGGCGGGCGAGGAAATACTCGGCGAGCTCGGCGGCGGTGATTTGGCGGGAGAGGAGGGAGTCGCGGGTGGAGAGGATTTGGGATTTGGATTGGTCTGTGAGGGTGGAGTGGGTGACGGGCTGTGAGGATAAGGAGGAGAGGGGTTTAAGGGAGGTGTGGCGGCGGAGGAGGAGGAGGGGTTTAGTGCGGAAGTGAGAGAGTGAGCGCGGAGGTTGGAGTGTAGATAGCATTTTCACACTCTGCAAACTCAAAATGTGAGTAAGAGACAGTGAGAGACGGCTATATACATTTGGGTTGGGGTCGGGTACCCCAAAGCTCCATTTCGGCAACTTGGGCTATCGATTTTAGATTATTTTATTTTATTTCTTTCTTTTGATAAAGGCTGCACCACCGTGACTTTTCCGGAGGTCACCCATTCTAATACTGCTCTCGCTCAAACAAACTTAATTTCGGAGTTCTGATAGGATCTGGTGCATTATTACTGGTATGATATTATTGCTGGTATGATTGCATCCTATAGATTTTAGATTCTAGCTCTAATGAATGTAGAAATGACACGATATAGTTGTACGAGAAAGTCTAAATATGGATTTGTAGGAAATTTTAAAATGATTGATTTGAATTACAAGATCATTGGGACTTCCGAGATAAAGTTTTTTTTTTTTGTTCTTGACATAACTTGATATTGAAGCTAACTCAATATTAACTTGTGCATCCGCTAATGTGTGCGATAGGGAGTTCAAGTAACAGCTAAATCGGGTTGTATATGAGTCGGGTCGAGTTGAGTCGAAGTACCATTTCAATGCTCATGATCTAATTTTAGTTAAAGTGAAATTCTACTTTTTATAATGTCTAGCTTTGTTTGACTAGTGAACAATTCTTGGCCAAAATTTTTCTCTTCTCGAGTTAGAAAATGGTTCGGGTTGGCAAATGACAACTTAATCAAAATCATAAGTGACTTTATTCATAAACTAATCTAGACTATCACTATTGGAGGATGAGTTGAATAAAAGCCTTCGTTACCTTATTTTTCATCGAAGCCTCTCTCTCTCTCACATTGGGTCATTTTCACTAGTAATTAGATTCTTATAATAATATCAAGATCATAATGAAAAATCTTTTACTTTTTATTTTTGGTCTATAAAAGTCTCTTACTTAATTTGAAGTATACTTGTGTAATATCAATAAAATGTAGAATTATAATAAATCCATTTAAAAATCCAAATGAAACTTGGAATATCAATTACTGTATAGACAACCTTTGTAGGGGAAATTCTACAATGTTTTAACATATGACATGCATGCAATTGTCTTAAAGTGTTAAAATGGGTCCTCAAAATAGTAATGTTAGTCCTCAAAGTAGTAACATGAGTCCTTAAAGTGGTAAATATTCTTAGTTACCACATGAGTCTTCAAAGTGGTAAAAATAGTTGATGCAGTGGTAGAGCCAGAAATTGATCTCAAGTGAGGCACTCGAAAGTTTTTTAAAAAAAAAATCGAAACTTAAAAATATCAAAATTTTAATAAAAATAAAAATTATAATAAAATTAAGGAAATATAACGGAAATAAAATTTTATTAATCAAACTTATAGTTTTTAAATTTTGGACAATATTTCATAATGAAAATATGATTTATCTTTGAAATTTAAAATCATAAAAAAGAATAGTGTTAATGGTTTTTTGTTGAGAATAAAGAATAGTATTACTGTTACAAAAAAAAAGTGCATTGTTGGTAACATAGCTCGAACCTGAGACCAAGTTCACATGGAGGAAAGCCTCTACCACTGTAGCAAGACAGCTACCGTTGCTATTATGAAACCAGCAAAGTTTTATACTTAAATTTTACTGGGGCACGGGACCCACCGTGCCCCAATGTGGCTCCGCCCTTGAGTTGATGTATGAGAAATATTAACATAACATAACCTTACCCCCTTTGTAAAGGGAAAGATTTACTACATAATAGAATTATAGCAAATTACCTAAGACCGTCATAACGTGATCGAAGATGACTTAAATGAAGTAATAACGTAGTAGGCTGGCAATCCAAGTGAGAAAGATGGTAACGAGAACTGCAAATTAATGTTTCAGGAAAATACTAATCTAGACACAGAAAGGTTTATGCATGAATTTTGGGTAAGGAACATGCAGAGAAGTAAGCAGTTAAATTGAAAAGCTAATAGTAGAAGAAGGCAGATGATGCAAGAGCATATGTGGCAATATCAAATGCATCATTTGTCATTTGATTATAGATTTGTAATCGTTGATAATTCATTCTCTAGACATTTTTAGGGCATCTTATTGCATTCTAATTTAGGATTTGTAGATACCTCTACTAGCAAGCTAGTTTGCTATCTCACCAAGAATAAGTAACACCATCTTAGGGGACTCACAAGTCATGGTGGAGCCCAACCGTGACATGCATTCCGTAGCTCGACATCCAACCTATCCCGTGGTAGTCGGAAGCGGCCAAAACCTCGTCGGAAAGCAACCTTCCCGGCCTTTCTAATATGCCTTCACAACATACTTTCTACACTATAATAAGGACTTTATTTAGTCCCACATAGAAGAAAATGTAAAGGAGAGGGGCTCTCTTACCTATAAAATTGACCCCTCCTCCCACTTAGAATGCACTCCATTACATCCTCATGTAATCCCCTTGGGCCGCAAGGCCCAACACACATAGTTAAACATTCAAATGGACGTAGTCTTCCGCTAAGGTGGGAGACGAACCACTATACTTCTCGTGTCTCATTTACTCTCTCTCTCTCTCTCTCTAAAGCTAACTAGAGCCTTCGGTTCTCACGTTAATAGGATTTACTTTTGATTATCTTTCCAATTTAGTTTAAATCTACTTGGTCAGTGTGACCCCTATATATACAGATATTGTAATTGTTGTCAGATAGCATATAGTTTATGAATAAAATTAGTTTATTTGCGGTATGGATTTGCCCTATTTTATGAGTTTGCTACTCCTTATTGCTGGTATATATCTGTTGATTGAATGTTGGAGGCCTGTGTTCGATACCTTTTTCCCATCAATTTGGTATTAATTAGAGCTCTGGTGAGAGTGTGGTGGATTCCATGGCTCGAAGTAGGCTAGATCAGGGATGTTTTCAAATGGAGGGTCGTTATAGCAACGACATGGAGAAATCAAGATGATGATTCAATAACTTGCAAAACGTATCAATCGCATCGAAACTCGACACCAAGGAGGTAAGAGTTCTGACGGGGAGAGAGAGACGTTTATCAACGTTTCACTTGCATCAAAATCTCATGCCAAGACGGTAAGGGTTTTGACGGGGAGGAGACGTGGGCCCTTTTCATCACTGTGCTCCGTAGTGTAAGTCGGACGAAAGTGTGGAACCGGTTAGTTTCGACTATGAAGGCCTATGTTTTAGGACCTATCCCCCATCAATTTTGCAAATTCTCAAAGAATTAGTTAATCTTTGAGCCAAGAAAAGCAATCTCAGCAAGTACTCCCAAGACCACACCTGTTATAGACTCTAATAGATGTAAGCCAATAAAGAATCAAGCTGAGCATAAGACATAAGCCCGGGAGGGCAACAAGGGCAAAAATGTGAAGTTCTTCAAGTGCTCAGGCTTAGGGAACATTGCATCAGATTGTCCCAACCGGAGGATTGTGAGTTTGGTGGAAGAATTAGGGCAGTAGCGTGGGCTTGGACGACCTGCCCACTTATGATGAATATGAGGACCAAGATGCAGAGGAAATAAGATGGAGTGATCATGGGAACTCGCTAGTTATTCGGTGAGCAATGAACACAACGAAGGTTGATGATGACTCTGAGTGGCTCCGACACGACATCTTTCACACCAAGTATACTGCAAATGGCAAGGTATGTAGTGTTATTATTGATAGTGGGAGTTGTGAGAATATTGTTGCTCAACATATGGTGGATAAGTTATATTTGATAACTGAGAGGAGACCCAAATCTTACAAGTTGTCTTAGTTTAAGAAAGGAAATGATGTTATTGTCAACCAGAGATGTTTGGTGTCTTTGTCTATTACGACCAAGTACCAAGACTCACAGTGGTGCGATGTAGCTCCCATGAATGCTTGTCACCTTTTGTTAGGACGTCCGTGGCAGTATGATCGGAAGGCAATACATGATGGGCATCTAAACACCTAAACTTTTGTTAAGGATGGTACTAAAGTTATTTTAGGGCCATCAAGATCTGAGCAGAACCCAAGTCAAATCAAGCAGAAGGTGACAATCTTCTAACTATGTGTAGATTTTTGAATAAGGCCAGAGAGGAGGGTGTATTCTATATGCTTATAGGGAGAGAAGCTGATCATAATGAATTTAATTACCCTGAAGTCATAGCCACTTTGTTGCAAGAATTTGCCGATATTATTCTAGAAGAGTTACTGGCAGGATTACCACCTTTGAGGGATATCCAACATCACATTGACTTTGTACCTGGAGCAAGCTTGCCAAACAAACCTCATTATCACATAAGTCCTCAAGAATATGATGAGCTCAATAAGCAAGTGACTGAATTGTTGGAGAAAGGGGTTATCAGGGAGAGTATGAGTCCTTGCGCTGTAATAACCTAGTTTTTTTTAATCAAACAATTTGGTGGCAAACACCGGTTCCGTGATTTAAGGTTAGTGGACAATTGCATAATTTGAAGGCCGGTGCTTTAACATGATTATGCATGAGTGGAAGAACGAATCAATTAAGCTAAGAAACGAATTCTCTCTCTCTCACGTCCGAAACCACCCAAAACAGAGCAAAACTTCTCCAAACTCTCTCTCACTCCACCGGCCACCAATCAAGACCAGAACACTTCCTATAGCTTCGCCTCGACCTTGCGCAGCTGCAGGTGGCAGCCTTGAACCACGACACGGCCACCAGCGGCGGCGGGAAGCTCCGCCCGGTTTGAGCTCGTTTTGGTTCCAAGCTTGATATCTCAAGCTACCGGCCAACAATCCTCACCAAACTTCACCCACGAGCTCGCCTCAACGTCCTGAAGCTCCCAGAAGTGGCCTTGCACGGCGGCGCTACTCGTGGTGGCGGCTGGAAGCCAGACCCGATCAAATCGAAAAACCGAAGCTTCGATCGGTATATCTCGAGCTGTAGTGCATCGTTTTGATTGATTCTTTTTCCAGTGGGTTCCCCTTGATGTTGTTAACAACTCTCTAGAAGGCATCGAGGCCTGAAATTGAAGTTTTTACGTCGATCGGAGCCCTCGCCGGATTCTGCAAAATTCTGCAAATTTTCCGACCACCGAAGCTTTCGATCGGTATATCTCGAGCTACAGACCATATTTTTCTGTGATTCTTGAACCAATGCGTTCGTCTTGAGTTTCTTAACAACTCTCTAGAAGGAATCGAAGCCTGAAATTGAAGTTTTGACGTCGAAATCAAGCCTTGCCGGATTCTGCAAATTTCGCCGGATTCTGGAAATTTTCCGGCCACCTCGACTGTTCTAGGTAATTTCCGACCACTTCCTTTCGTTTTCAGACTTCATGCTAGTTATGAAAGTGGATCAACTCGTCATTTTGAACAAGTTTGTAGTTGACGACTTTTGCATCGGAGGTGGTTGACCGCCGCGTTGACCGCCGTTGACCGCCCACTGACCGCCGCTTGTGGCGGCGTATTCGACCATATTTTGAGTTTTTATTATCTAGGTGATGATCTACGCATCCTTACGAGCGTTTTGATATATAACATGGTCATGTTAGAAAAAGTTGATAAATAGTGGATTTACGTTTTTACGTTACTATTTACGGTTTTTTACGTTTTATCTTCGGTTTACGATCTGTGAAGATCAGACCATCGGTTTTACTTCAAATTTTAGTATGTTGATCGTATGACTGTCCCGATGACTTTGTGAGGTCACGGGCGAAGATCCGACCGTTGGATCTTCGTATAATTGAGAAATAGTTATTCGGAAGGCGATTCGTGAGAATCCGACCGTCGGATTTTCATATAATTTTGTGGAGATGTTAGTAAGGGCGATTCAGGAAGATCTGACCGTTGGATCTTCGTGATAATTTTGGAGGATGATCCTAAGGGCGATCCGTGAGGATCCGACCGTTGGATCATCATTAAATTCAGATCCGACCGTTGGATCATCGTTTAATTTGAATCCGACCGTTGGATCATCATTATATTCAGATCTGACCGTTGGATCGTCGTTTAATTACATTTATGAGTTGTTGGCTAAGTTAAGATCATTATTGGATTAGGTTATCGACGGATTGATTTGGTGGACGATTCGGATTGATGTATTTGGCTTTTTAGAAGACGCAGCTGGATTAGAAGTGAGTAAACCTCACGTGGTTCATATTACGAACCGAATAAATTTAATTACCTTATTTTGTCGTAATTGCGTGAAAATATTTATGAAATAAATATTTGTTTTAAAATCATATGGACTTGATCAACTACGGTCCATGGGTAAGTAAAATGATTTTTACTATACAAATGAATTTCTCAGTTTTATTGCATGTGAACTATAGTTGGTATTAGTGATTATCCCTGAGCGGATAATTACGTATATATATATTTACGTGATTATATGTGAATGGTGTGACATTGAAGAGTGTGGAATTGGGATGATTAAATTATTATGAATTGACATGTGACTTACCATATTTTTATGTGATGAACATGATTGATGAGTTCTTGTTAATATTCAAGATTTACATTGGAGGATGTATAGAGTTGGAGAAAGTAGGATTCTGAGGACGAGGTGTCCGAAGTTCGACGGTTAAGGATAACCGGAGTGTTTGTGTACTGAGGACGGGGATGTCCAAGGTGCGACGGTTTATTATTAACCGAAGTTGTGTACTGAGGACGGGGATGTCCAAGGTGCGACGGTTTATTATTAACCGAAGTATATGGTGCTGAGGACGGGGATGTCCAAAGCGCGACGGTTATAGTGTTAACCGAAGTATTTTTGCCGTTGCTTGACCCTAGGCCAAGGTGTCAGAGGTAACGAGGCAGTTAGAGCTCTAACGTGTTATGGGATGGGACCAAAGTGGTGATAGTGTTGTGAGATAGGACCAAAGTGGTGATATTGAATTGGTTTGACGTTTGCGTCGTGGATGTTGAGATTGTTGGTTGTGTTGTTGAGTTATAAGAATTGTAATTTAAAATCAACAGTTCTTTCTTGTTTACTCATACGAGCTTTAAAGATTTCTTTAAAGCTTACCGGGTTTTGTGTTGTTGCCAATTCCCGGTGCACTATTAAATTCAAATGGTGTAGCGGGAAATCCTACAGGTCAGGAAGATCAAGGCGGAGATCGTGCGGGTTAGAGTTTTTGTTTCAGTTTACAGCTTTGTAAATTGTGAGATGTATTATTAAGAGGTGTGAAGTGTGGTTGTTGTGAGAAAAAAATTCAGGACGTTTATTCTATTAAGTTGTATAATTCATGTTTCGGATTTTAATTGTATTTAAAATTCGGAGCGTGACAGTTTGGTATCAGAGCGTAAGGTACATATTTGGTGACGTGTCAATACCTTCCGAGTGATGGCCCGTCTGCAGCGGATCCCCATCGTGCGCTCTTCGGTATTGGCTAAGTCATTGGGTATGTGTGAGTGTTGGAAGTTGTTTAGGCCGCTAAGTCGTTTTAGGAACGTTAACACCTTCCCTGTAGTATTGACTTGGTTAATATGGACTTGTATTTGACTTATACTGTGTTTTAAGTGTTATACGTGTATTAGCCAAGCATACTATATTTCTTAGGTGTTGAATATTCGAAGGAGTAGTACTTAGAACTACAGAGTTGTCTTGTAGGTTCGTATTTGAATAAGTTCAGTTACCGCGAGTTATAATCTTTAAGGGATGGAAACCTTCGGATTTAACTCTATTGAGTTAGGGTGATTGTTTTATGGAAGTGAGGTTCTTTTGGATGTTGAGGTGTTTGGTTGAAGGCATGATGTTGGCCTATGCACGTACCTAGTGTGGATACGAGTATGAATTGATGGAATTTTTGCCTTATTAGGTTGGATATACAGATGTTTTTGATTTGATTCTTGACTCATGTGGAGTGGTGGGTAGTATTGCGGTTTGGGAATGAATTATTGTGGTTAATTCTTCCATGTGTTTGTAAGTTGATGAGCAGGGTTTAAGTTGTGAGAAAGGAGTTTGATCTCGTGTTTGAGTGATTGAGACGAACGACTATATATTTGAGGTTGTTTTGTGTTTTAAGTTTATGTAGACGGGACACTTAAAGTTTTGAAATAGAGTTTGATTTTTAGTTGATAGATAATGGGGAGAATTAGAATCAACTCTTTGTTAATGATCTTGGACGAGAGTGTGTTTCTATGGTTATGGATTTTAGGTGAAATGGTTAAATACAATTTTGGGTATTGATGATAGTGACATGATTGGGTATCCATAGTGGTTCAAGTGAATTACTATGCGGTATGGAGTTGATTCGATGTATGAATCGTGAAATCTTAGGGTTGAATTATGGTAAGTTTGATGGAGCATGTTTTAGAGGGAATGGTTGAGATTTTATAAGACTAGCACGAGTAACTCTAAGGATGTGAGTTTTCCTAGTTAACTCAGGAAGTGTTTAGCTTTATTAATCCCTAATTCTAGCGACGAAATTATTGTGTTTGGTTTGACTCAGAGGATACTAGCTTGACCTCTGTGCAACTTAATTGATTGTTTGTGATAAATCATTATGATTGATGTGTGCAGCAGAGTTGTCAATGGTTTTGAAAATAGTATTGGGTGACCAAGGTTGATCCTTGGTGTTGTTGTTGGTTTAACAAAAAGAAGAAACGACATACATGCAATCTTATTGATTTTATATTACAAAAAGGGAAACGAGGACTATGCTATACTAAGCCTAGTCAGCAGCTCCGGTTGGATTGAGGCTGAGCTCAAGAGAAACGTTTGAGCCACTGTGGTAACCGCCTGAGCCACCAGAATAGTGACCAAATGCGCTACCTTCCTCGGAAGTAGTCTTCGGGTTACCAAAGACGTCCTCGCCGTGCACGGGGAACAGAGGAAGAGTTTCAACCTCCTGGTGATCTCCTCCTCGTTGTTGCAGGGATGTTTGTCCTCCTGTTGTGCCAAAAGAGTTGTACTGGTATTAGTGTTGAAGTGTGAGGAAGAATACGAAACAAAATTTATATCAAGAAATCCTTCATTACCAGTAGAATCGGTGGAACTAAAGTTGAGATTAATGGATCTACCATCATCGGTAGAACTAGTGGACCCAAAATTGATGTCGATGGATCCACCAGCATCAGTAGAACTAGTGGGCCCAAAATTGAGATCGATGGATCCACCAACACCAGAAGAACTAGTTACCTTGGGCACCTGAACGCCCTGATTTAACCTCTTCTTCTGCTTCTCTCGAGCCTTGAGGTTCTAAAACCAAAAAAAGACGTTCTTGTCCTCAATCTGCCCATACTGTTTCAGATGGAGACAAATCTCCTGAATCTGCTCTATAGTTAGGTACTTAACTCCCTTGTCATAGTAGAGCCCCTGAAGGATTCTTAGTTGAGCTGGTGTGGGAGTCCACCGGTTATTGGCTGGCCTGATAGGCGTGTTGGCACTACTCCCGGCTGCTTGGTTGCTTCCTTCCTCCTCGGTGGGTTGCTGGGCTTGTAGTTCCATTTGTTGCTGGGCTTGTAGTTCCATTTGTTGCTGGGTTTGAAGTTCCATTAGTTGCAGAGTTCGTGGTTCCATGGTGATGAGTTGAGAGGAAGTGTAAATTGAAGAACGAAGTTGTTGAGTGTTTGAGGGAGATTTTGTTAGAAGGATTGGAGTTGTTGAACTGGTGATTGGAGATCTGAGATTCTCAGAGGAAAGATGAGATCGAATCTTCAAATGGAAGAAAAGATCTGAGAAAGAAGGATTGAAGATTTGGAGGAAAAGATTGAAGATCTGAAAGTTCAGAGGAAAGATGGGATTGAATCAACTAGATGGGAGAGAAGATCAGAAGAGAAGGATTGAAATTGATGAAGAAAGGATTTGAGTTTCGAGAGGAAGGCTGAAGAGTTTGAGAGAGATTGGCTGGGAAAAATTTCTTTTCTTTGGTGTGAACAGTTTTTCTCCAGGATGCACCTATTTATAGAACGAGGTGAGCAGATCTCCACCGTTGGATGGACGATCTCTGAGATTCAATCTACGCGTTGGATTAAAGTCATCCGAAAACCCGGAAAAGTTGTTGGCGCGTGGAGAGCGTGTAAGGGGACAGGCCGAACCTCGAGACGCTGTGGCAGACAGCTTTAGCCGAAAGTGATTTGCTTTCCGTAAATCACGGAAGAGACGTGTCGTGGCACGTGGAGTGTACCGACAGTTTGTTGTTATTCTATCGCTTATGATAGAATAAATAAAAGAAGTTGCATGGATAGTAACGAGAGCAGCTGGTGCTCTAGTGGTTGAAGAGCAAGGCTCTTGTACAAGAGGTCAGAGGTTCGAACCTTGCCTCTCGTTTATTTTTATTATGTTCGCTTATGACATAATAAGTATAACATTTGTACACATTATATTAAGCACAACTTGTGCTCCAGTGGTTGGGGACAAAGGTTTCGTGCAGCAGGTTGAGGTTTCGAGCCTTGCCTTCCCCGTTATTTTATTTATGTCGCTTATGACATAATAAATATAACACGTGAGCATATATTAATGAAGGCAGCTCTTGCTTCAGTGGTTGGGAGCAAAACCTTCGTGTTCGAGGTCGGGAGTTCGAACCTTACCTCTTACAAATATTTTTGGATCTCGTATATGCTTGATATACGGACGTATATACGGTATGTACGGTATACATACGTATATACGGTCTGTACGGTATGTATACTTATATACAGTTGTACAGTATGCATACGTATATACGGTCTGTACGGTATGCATACGTATATACGGTCTGTACGGTATGCATACGTATATACGGTCTGTACGGTATGCATACGTATATACGGTCTGTACGGTATGCATACGTATATACGGTATGTACAATTTCATACCGTAGCCGAGCTGGAAGTTGGTAGGCCCAAATAGTAAGCCCAATTGTTCGGCCCGATTGGTAGGCCCAATTGTTCGGCCCAAATGGTAGGCCCAAATGTTAAACCCAAATTGGTTCGAGCCGGTTCTAAATGTGGATGGTTCGGTTTCTTCGGCCCAATTGGCCAGCCCTAATGCTTAGCCCAAGGATTGAGCAAGCCCAAGTCATCATCACTGGGTGACACGTTTTATTGGCGTGCTTTTGAGAATGATTTGTTTTGAGTGATGCTAATTGAGAAGCGAAACGCTTTGTGGGAGTGTTTACTGTGCTTGTATGCCAGTACAGGATGACGATCTGTGTGAAAACAGCTATATGTGCAATGCCACGTGGTGATTTGAGTGTGGGTTGCTTGAGGCAATTGTTGTGTTGTAATTTTGAGAAATGATGCGGTGAAGGAATGTCATGTTGATGACTTAAGTGGGGATGAGGATTTCATTTGTGAATTCTCGTTGTGTGAGTTTACGTTTGTGATGAAAGGATTTAGTGGCCATAGGAATGTATTTTTATACAAAGGGCTGTGGTTTTGTAGATTACTACAGTTTTGGGAAAGATGGAGATTCGATGGTTAGGTTAACTGTAATCGAGAGCAATTAACTTGCGCTTAAATTTCGGGACGAAATTTCTTTAAGGAGGGTAGATTGTAATAACCTAGTTTTTTTTAATCAAACAATTTGGTGGCAAACACCGGTTCCGTGATTTAAGGTTAGTGGACAATTGCATAATTTGAAGGCCGGTGCTTTAACATGATTATGCATGAGTGGAAGAACGAATCAATTAAGCTAAGAAACGAATTCTCTCTCTCTCACGTCCGAAACCACCCAAAACAGAGCAAAACTTCTCCAAACTCTCTCTCACTCCACCGGCCACCAATCAAGACCAGAACACTTCCTATAGCTTCGCCTCGACCTTGCGCAGCTGCAGGTGGCAGCCTTGAACCACGACACGGCCACCAGCGGCGGCGGGAAGCTCCGCCCGGTTTGAGCTCGTTTTGGTTCCAAGCTTGATATCTCAAGCTACCGGCCAACAATCCTCACCAAACTTCACCCACGAGCTCGCCTCAACGTCCTGAAGCTCCCAGAAGTGGCCTTGCACGGCGGCGCTACTCGTGGTGGCGGCTGGAAGCCAGACCCGATCAAATCGAAAAACCGAAGCTTCGATCGGTATATCTCGAGCTGTAGTGCATCGTTTTGATTGATTCTTTTTCCAGTGGGTTCCCCTTGATGTTGTTAACAACTCTCTAGAAGGCATCGAGGCCTGAAATTGAAGTTTTTACGTCGATCGGAGCCCTCGCCGGATTCTGCAAAATTCTGCAAATTTTCCGACCACCGAAGCTTTCGATCGGTATATCTCGAGCTACAGACCATATTTTTCTGTGATTCTTGAACCAATGCGTTCGTCTTGAGTTTCTTAACAACTCTCTAGAAGGAATCGAAGCCTGAAATTGAAGTTTTGACGTCGAAATCAAGCCTTGCCGGATTCTGCAAATTTCGCCGGATTCTGGAAATTTTCCGGCCACCTCGACTGTTCTAGGTAATTTCCGACCACTTCCTTTCGTTTTCAGACTTCATGCTAGTTATGAAAGTGGATCAACTCGTCATTTTGAACAAGTTTGTAGTTGACGACTTTTGCATCGGAGGTGGTTGACCGCCGCGTTGACCGCCGTTGACCGCCCACTGACCGCCGCTTGTGGCGGCGTATTCGACCATATTTTGAGTTTTTATTATCTAGGTGATGATCTACGCATCCTTACGAGCGTTTTGATATATAACATGGTCATGTTAGAAAAAGTTGATAAATAGTGGATTTACGTTTTTACGTTACTATTTACGGTTTTTTACGTTTTATCTTCGGTTTACGATCTGTGAAGATCAGACCATCGGTTTTACTTCAAATTTTAGTATGTTGATCGTATGACTGTCCCGATGACTTTGTGAGGTCACGGGCGAAGATCCGACCGTTGGATCTTCGTATAATTGAGAAATAGTTATTCGGAAGGCGATTCGTGAGAATCCGACCGTCGGATTTTCATATAATTTTGTGGAGATGTTAGTAAGGGCGATTCAGGAAGATCTGACCGTTGGATCTTCGTGATAATTTTGGAGGATGATCCTAAGGGCGATCCGTGAGGATCCGACCGTTGGATCATCATTAAATTCAGATCCGACCGTTGGATCATCGTTTAATTTGAATCCGACCGTTGGATCATCATTATATTCAGATCTGACCGTTGGATCGTCGTTTAATTACATTTATGAGTTGTTGGCTAAGTTAAGATCATTATTGGATTAGGTTATCGACGGATTGATTTGGTGGACGATTCGGATTGATGTATTTGGCTTTTTAGAAGACGCAGCTGGATTAGAAGTGAGTAAACCTCACGTGGTTCATATTACGAACCGAATAAATTTAATTACCTTATTTTGTCGTAATTGCGTGAAAATATTTATGAAATAAATATTTGTTTTAAAATCATATGGACTTGATC
This sequence comes from Rosa rugosa, assembly GCF_958449725.1. Lineage (NCBI taxonomy): Eukaryota > Viridiplantae > Streptophyta > Magnoliopsida > Rosales > Rosaceae > Rosa > Rosa rugosa. The sequence continues at coordinate 57,781,813 of NC_084820.1, read as the reverse complement.
AACTACGGTCCATGGGTAAGTAAAATGATTTTTACTATACAAATGAATTTCTCAGTTTTATTGCATGTGAACTATAGTTGGTATTAGTGATTATCCCTGAGCGGATAATTACGTATATATATATTTACGTGATTATATGTGAATGGTGTGACATTGAAGAGTGTGGAATTGGGATGATTAAATTATTATGAATTGACATGTGACTTACCATATTTTTATGTGATGAACATGATTGATGAGTTCTTGTTAATATTCAAGATTTACATTGGAGGATGTATAGAGTTGGAGAAAGTAGGATTCTGAGGACGAGGTGTCCGAAGTTCGACGGTTAAGGATAACCGGAGTGTTTGTGTACTGAGGACGGGGATGTCCAAGGTGCGACGGTTTATTATTAACCGAAGTTGTGTACTGAGGACGGGGATGTCCAAGGTGCGACGGTTTATTATTAACCGAAGTATATGGTGCTGAGGACGGGGATGTCCAAAGCGCGACGGTTATAGTGTTAACCGAAGTATTTTTGCCGTTGCTTGACCCTAGGCCAAGGTGTCAGAGGTAACGAGGCAGTTAGAGCTCTAACGTGTTATGGGATGGGACCAAAGTGGTGATAGTGTTGTGAGATAGGACCAAAGTGGTGATATTGAATTGGTTTGACGTTTGCGTCGTGGATGTTGAGATTGTTGGTTGTGTTGTTGAGTTATAAGAATTGTAATTTAAAATCAACAGTTCTTTCTTGTTTACTCATACGAGCTTTAAAGATTTCTTTAAAGCTTACCGGGTTTTGTGTTGTTGCCAATTCCCGGTGCACTATTAAATTCAAATGGTGTAGCGGGAAATCCTACAGGTCAGGAAGATCAAGGCGGAGATCGTGCGGGTTAGAGTTTTTGTTTCATTTTACAGCTTTGTAAATTGTGAGATGTATTATTAAGAGGTGTGAAGTGTGGTTGTTGTGAGAAAAAAATTCAGGACGTTTATTCTATTAAGTTGTATAATTCATGTTTCGGATTTTAATTGTATTTAAAATTCGGAGCGTGACATGCGCAGTGTCAGCTTTACTTACACCAAAAAATGATGGTACTTGGCGAATGTGCATAGACAGCAGGTCTATCAACAAAATTATCGTGAGGTATAGATTCCCAATTCCACGCTTGGAAGACATTCTAGATCATTTGTTAGGTACAAAAGTATTCTCAAAGATTGATCTGAGGAATGGATACCACCAAATAAGAATGAGGCCCGGGGATGAGTGGAAGACCGCATTTAAAAACCAAGATGGGTTGTTTGAATGGATGGTGATGCCATTCGGACTAACAAACGCCCCTAGCATGTTTATGCGTGTCATGAACCAGGTATTTCGTTCTTTCATTGTCAAGTTTGTGGTTGTGTATTTCGATGATATTCTGGTCTATAGCATTGATGTTAATCACATGTGGAGCACTTGCGACAAGTCTTTGAAGTGTTGAGGGAGGAGAAGCTTTATGCAAATTTGAAGAAGTGTGAGTTCTTAATAGACAAATTAATCTTCTTGGGTTTTGTTATCTCTGCTGATGGGGTACAAGTAGTTTCAAAAAAGATTGAAGCAATTTTGGAGTGGCCTACTCCTTAATATGTTCATGATGTTCGAAGCTTTCATGGTTTGGCTTCCTTTTATCGAAGATTCATCAAGAATTTCAGTTCCATTATGGCACCAATGACTGATTGCTTAAATGCTAGTGCCTTTAAGTGGACAGATGCTGCAGAAAAGATCTTTCAAGCAATTAAAATAGCCATGACAGAGGCTCCTATGTTGGCTCTTTCGGACTACCAAAAGGTCTTTGAAGTTAACTATGACGCTTCCAAGGTTGGAGTTGGAGCAGTTCTAAGTCAAGAAGGTAGGCCGGTTGCATTCTATATTGAGAAACTCAACGATGCCAGGTAGCGATACTCGACATATGATGTTGAATTCTATGCAATCATGCAAGCTCTTCGACAATGGAGACAATATCTTATTTATAAAGAATTTATTCTTTATTCTGATCATGAAGCACTCAAGTTTATTAGTGGGCAACAAAAGTTGAACAGAGGACATGCAAAGTGGGTGGAAGAATTGCAAGAGTATGATTTTGTAATTAAGCACAAATCAGGGGTTCAAAACAAAGTGGTTGATGCCTTGAGTAGCCGGGAAACTTTGTTGTCAGTCATGAAGGTAAGAGTTGTCTGATGCAGGGCATATGGAAGTTAATTAAGTGACTTTAATATCAGCTGAAGTTGACTTGATACACATTTACGCAAGCGTACGTATCATTGTCAAGATAGGAAAATATTATGCCCAAAGTTATCGTACCACAGAGATTAGTGGCTAACTCACAATCCTTGGGTAATCGGAAATAAAGACACTTAGCACACAAAGAAAAAGAAAAAGAAAATAAATAAAAATGCTACTCTAAGGCACCAAGCATTAGCAATGCTCGAACTAAGAGCCTAGTGGTGGTTATTTACAATGAGTCAAAATTGTCACTGATAATTGTAATTAAATTTTTTTTTTTAAACTAAAGTGCAAGAATTTAAATGAAAATTTTAACTAACAAGTAAATTAAATAAAGGAAAGAAAAGTAAGAAACGAAGATAAATAGGGGATTGGTAGTTAGGGATGAATCCTAACCCTAATTTATTGATCTAAATGCTAATTTGATTTACATGCAATTTATTAAAGATGGTAGAAGCCGTACCCAAGGCTTTTCAAGGCTCAAGGGCCGAAATTCCCTTTTATGGTATTCCTACTCCAGTTCAAGGGCCATAGGAATAGGAACTCACTTGACATGAATTAGAGTCAGTTCAAAGGTCACTAATTCACATCAAGAGGCCTAGAGATCGAGGAATTAGGCAACCAAACTCACCATAACTACGATCAAGTTAATCATGTAGTGAACCATGCTTGTACTTCCCACGAATATTAAATCGGGGTTCTAGCTCTAAAATCTAAGGATGTCATCCCCTAAATTTTAATCTAGACTTATTAAAACAAATTCCCAAGAGTTGACAATTTCTAAGCATGCATTCTAATCAATTATCACAAAATATAAGCATCCAATAATTAACAAATTCCATATATAAATTAAATTAAGCATCCATTACATTAAATTTAGGCTAGGGCACACAACCCTAACCCCAAACAAGGAAATTACTCAAAACTCATAATCATAGACATCAAAATTACAAAATTCAAATACAAAATAGAATAGAAGTGTAGGAGGAAAGTTGTGCTAAAGCGGGTATTTATGCTATGCTAAAGCGGGGTACATATCGAGGTATCTTTCCGCTATGTCACTGCTATGTTAAAGCAAATGGAGTAGCTATTTGTGCACTCTTTGCTAGTTGGTGCTTGTTAGAATACAAGTCTTCTGTAGAGATTTCTGATATTATTTCAGAAAATACTCTAGATGTTTATTGTAATCAGGGGTTTAGGCTCAATGTCCCCCCTTGTATTCGACAGTTTCATTAATCAAAGCTTGAGGGCAGCCGCACCAGCCCTTTATTAAAAAAAAAAAAATGTAGGAGAAAACAAGAATAGTCACAAATAGCTAAAAAGCTAGCATGACTAGTCTTGAATTATAACTCCCACAATTACCCAAATCTTGAATCTTGTAGAAATTGACGTCTTTGACGAATCCTTGAAGCTTTTTGGTGAGTAATCTTTCAAATTCCTAAAATAAAACTAAAGAAAATATGGAAAATAAAGGAGGATGAGAGGAGAGTGAGAGCAGCCCAAAGGGCTGCCCTGTTTTTTGTGGTGCGGCGCTGTTAGGGTGAGTGTTAACGTGAGAATGAAAAGGGCGAGGTATATATATGTGAGTTCAAAATGATGGATGGCTGTTGAGTGTGTCGTGTGAGAGAGGAAAGGATAGGGTCACGTGGTAGCTTAGAGAAAGGTGTGTGGTCTGAAGGTCAACAAAAGATAATTAAACAGATGGTGCTGGGGTGCCCATGAGCTTGGGTGCCCTAATCAGATTCGAATGGGCTTGGGCTGTTGTCAAGGCTGCTCTGGCAGACTTGACTTTGGTCTCGGGCCGGATTTGGATCCGTATTTGGGATCCTGGTCGCTTACAAATCCGGATCTTAGATCCGAGACAGCTGCTCATATTGATCTGGTATTTGTTCTGGTTCTTGGGAGTTTGTTTGTTAACTTTCGAGTTTTTGACACCCTCGGTTACTTTCAAACTCCTGGTGAGCGAATCACCTCTCCTAGGTGATCATATCACCGGTTACAGTTACGGTTACGGTTACTCATATATTTACACTGCTCTCGTGACATATGCAGTGCAGCGATGTCGTCCGACATCAAGTCACATGGTTACCTTTAATTTTAGATGCGTCTGTGCATCTTGCTATCCTTTATTATTTTCCTACTTTATAGATGCGTTTGTGCATCTTGTTATGCTTTATTGTTTTTCTTTCGATGCTGTTGCATCGCTCCATGTACTTCTCAGTTTCACTTAATATAGTTTGTCGTCTTTCCCTTAAAAAAAAAAAAAAAGATAATTAAACAATGATCATTGTTTAATTAAAATACCATCACGTGCAACAAGTTCCGTCCTTCTTATTTTTATTTTTATTTTTTTCTTTCTTCTTGATAATATTTTGGAGGCAATGAGATTTCACTTCTTCATGTGACTGGTATTGACTACATTGTCTTTTTGTCCGAAACTCCAATTTGTTTCAATTTTGCACAATTTTATCTCGATTTTTGTAACTCTATTTATTTCCTATCAAATAAATAAAAATAGATTAATTACATAATAATTGACTTGAGGATTAACTTATTTCTAGAAATGCATGTAATCACATGCATAGAAATGCGTGTAATCACATGCATAGAAATGCCTATAATGAGTTGTGTTCTTCTTATTTTTGGTGACGTGTGCTATTACTTCTAGGCCTATGTTTTAAGACCCGTCCCCCATCAATTTGGTATTAGAGCTCTGGTGAGAGCATGGTGGATTCCATGGCTCAAAGTAGGTTGATCAGGGAGGTTCTCGAATGAAGGGTCGTTATAGCAACGACATGGAGGAAATCAAGATGATGATTCAACAACTTGCAGAATGTATCAATCGCATCGAAACTAGACGCCAAGGAGGTAAGAGGGAGGTAAGAGTTGCAACGGGGAAAGTGACGTTTATCAACATGTCACTTGCATCAAAACCTCATACCAAGAAGGTGAGGGTTTTGACGGGGAGGGAGACGTTGGCCATTTCCATCACTGTGCTCCGTTGTGTAAGTCGGACGAAAAGGTGGAACCGGTTAGTTTCGACTAAGCGGCTATATTCATTATGCATATTCCCAAAGAATTAGTTAATATTGTCAATCAATGTCGGAGAGAAAATTTATGGAGTCAAGATTAAGCATTTATTCCAAATATCTATTTGTCTGGAAGGGAAGGTTTCAATTACAAGTTAAAGGTTCATCAAAAGATCTGAAGCAATGGAAGACTCTGTCAGGATTTTCTTCAACCAATGACTCGAATCCGATGGCGAATTCTTTCCAACGAGGGGAGGGGAGTCTGATGCAGGAGCATATGTGGCAATATCAAATGCATCGTTTGTCATTTAATTATAGATTTGTAATCGTTGATATTCATTCTCTAGACATTTTTAGGGCATCTTTTTGCATCTAATTTAGGATTTTCTTTTGATTATCTTTCTAATTTAGTTTAAATCTACTTATTCTCCAAGTAGTGTGACCCCCTATATATATGGGTATTGTAATCGGTGTCAGATAGCATATAGTTTATGAATAAAATCAGTTTATTTGCGGCATGGATTTGCCCTATTTTATGAGTTTGCTACTCCTTATCTCTTGTGTCTGTTGACTGAATGTTGGAGGCCTGTGTTCGATATCTTTTCCCCATCAGTAGACCTCTGTTATGGAGCATCCTAGTTCTTCAAGATGCGATGCAGCAGTACGAATTGCAGAAGTTACTCCATTTATATCAACACCATCATCGAGAATCTCACAGATATCAGACCAATTTTCAGTCCTTTCAAAGGTTTAGATTCCAGCAAACTTATGGAAACAAATTGAGATGCAAGGAGATGCATATATATATATATAGCTTGATGGCTAAGTTTTGGTGGGGGTGACAAAATCAATGAGAAGAAGATACACCGGCTTGCTTGAGAAAAACTCTGTGTACCAAAGGCTGAAAGGGGTTTGGGTTTCAGAAACATCGTGCATTTCAACCAAGCTTTACTTGCTAAGCAAGGTTGGCGAATTTACATAAGGCACGGTTATATAAGGCACGTTATTTCCCGGAAACTGATTTCTCGGGGGCCAAGTTGTTGGGGGGCTCGTCTTATGCATGGCGGAGCATCGTGCATGACGTGAACTTTTGTTGAAAGGGCTTCGATCGCTCTCAAGTTGGTAAAGACAATATGATAATTGTTTGAATGATCCTTAGCTTCCATTACCTCAGTTTCAAGCCGTTTTCTTTTTCTTTACCTATGGAGGGTTTGGATGACTTGAGAGTCGAAGAGATTATCGACCAGTATGAGAAAGAGTGGTGTGTGCCTCTAATTCAGGAACTCTTTAGACCTGCTGATCGAGGTTGAGATTATTGCACGTATTTCGTTGAGTACTAGGGTCGGTGAAGACAGACTTGTATGGCATTTCAATAATAAATGGAGATATTCTCTTAGAGATGGATATCACGTAGCTAGAAGGGCTGCGGGTTTGGCTGAACGTGCTTCATGTTCTTTGGGTCCAGTTGGTATAAATGGGGTGTACTGGAAGCGTATATGGGCAGCAGGATACCACCGAATTATCAGGGCGTTTATGTGGAGGTTGTTAAGTGGAATTCTGCTTACCAAGTGTACCTTGGTCAAGAAGGTAAATATGATTGATAATTCATGTGTGTTCTGTGGCCATGCAATGGAAGAAGGGTTGCATGTATTTAGAAATTTCATGTGAAGTGATTAATTGTTACTGGGCGTTCACTGAGCTTGGTTTGAAGGCTACTAAAGTGAGAGCAAACTTTCTAGAAGATTGGGTGAGGAATGTTATGGATATTCTTGCTGAACGAGCAAGAGGGTAACATGTTCTTCGTGTACCTTTGGGTTATAAGGACAGAACGTAACAATGTAGTGTGAAAGGGAAGCCGCTTCAATGCTTGGAATACAGCGCAGCATGCCTTGAAGTTCTTTTAGGAGTATGAAAAGGTGCATCCGGCTGGGAGTGGGAAGAGGAAAAGGCCTCCGGCAATGTGGCAGAACCGACCCAGTGGTAGACTAAAGATCAATTAATGTAGATGGTAGATTCCGATCTGATTAGGGGATGGTGGTGTTGGAGTGGTTTTCGGAATGAACCTGGTGAGTGCTTAGCAGTTTTGGCGCAGTATTTCCCCATGCACTGTCAGCTATGCATATGGAGACTGACACATGTAGGGCGGATCTACTTTTGGCTATTCACAAATATGGGGTGGCGGTTGAATTAGAAAGTGATTGCTGCCGTGTTACAGGATATTGATGACCTTTCTAAGATTGGGCGTATTATAGACGATTGTAAGTCATATTTGACATTTTTTCTAAGGTTATGCATATTTTTTGAAAAGTAAATGGTGTAGCTAATATGTTAGCTCATCTTGAGGATGATTGTAATTAATGTCACTACTTGCTAGAGGTCAAGGCCTTATGTACCCCTCTATACATAGTTTTCGTTATAATAGTTTTCATTCAACTTGGTTGGGTTCGAAACCCCTTAAAAAAATATTAAAAAAATAAATAAAGGATCATTCTTTACCAATTGTGAGATTAAGAAACATGACCATTTGAATCAAAATGAGACATTGAATGGCTTGGCACATTGGGAGGTGTCATGGGAACACGTACTCTTGGAATGCAACAGCATACCGAAACATGTTAAACTTTGTTGGCACTATTTTTTCTTGAAATTTTCCTTACCATAAGATCATCTTTTGTAAAAAAAACATTTCTAGAACGTGTTGGAATTAACGAAACACTGAAACCTTCAACAAATTTTTTCATAATGATATTTAATGTTTTTGACTTTGAAAAATTGTAAACAAAAAAAAAAGTGTCATAATTTTTTAATTCTATGATCTAGTTTGAGAAATACTTGGGAATTATTATTTGAAGGCAGTATCATTTTAGCGAGAGAAAAAGAACATGGAATTTTTTGCCAAAAAAAGGTGTGCTACACCTGGTAGAAATCATTATACACATAGATGGTCATGTGAGATATACCGCAACATATATATTTGTTCAAGTATATTACTGTATTAGCAATAAGGTGTAATGCAGAGTAAAAATATCTGGCTACAGATATATATTCTCTGTTTCACAATCTTTCTTCTCCACAAATCTGTATCAAGAAGCTCCCGATTTCGGCTATCCCAACCTTTCATCTAACTCTTCTCAAATTTAGTTGCCCTAGAAGCTTTTTCAAGTAACCTTGATGGCCGAAGTGAGAACGCAATCCATTCCTACTAAAGTGAGAACACAACCATGGTGCTGAAAGTGAGTAACACGAAAAGCACCTAATTAGTACAAAACAAACATTTCAAATGGTAAAGGACATAGCGGAACAGAGAACTCCCTCTTGAAATTTTCATTTACCTTTCCTTGTCAATTTGAAATTGCAATAAGGTATTCCTATTGACTACTGAATCAGCTTTTGTGGACATATCCACAATCATATGACTTCTGATGTTAACATTTATACCTCTGCGACACAAACACACACATATATATAAGCAGTAATTTGACTAGCCTAATTTCATTTTAGATATAAATTTGTACTAAAAATCAGACGACAAACCCTCATCCATAATTGTTTACGTGTATATACATAATATTATTCGATCAAATTATTAGCCAACAAGAGTGGGGATTCAAAGTTCAGAATTAGTTACCTGTAGAAATCGGTCTCGGTGTAGGCCTCTTCTGCCTTTTTCTTTGCGTGGTATCTCAAGACATAGAGTCCAATGCACAATACATGGACAATTATGGCCAATAAGTAAAAGATCACTCTTGGCTGGCTATGGTACGAGAAGATTTTGATACAAAACCACATAATTAAGCTGCGTGAGTGCCAGTGTTGCTATCAGCGCAACTATACTCCAGAGCCAAACCGCGTTGCTCCATATCTTCTTCATGCCTTGTTTTGAGCACAAATTTCTCTGCAATATGGTAAAACAGAATGATGATATGAACAAGGTAATTGCCTTTCCCCATTGTTGAACAGAAATGGAGATATTTAGCCGAAAAGTGGAGAAGAAACTGAGCGGTGAGAAAAAAAAAATGGGACTCTCTCTGTTGCTACTATTCTACTTTCTAGACGATGGGTTGTTGAACAAATGCACATAGACGATCGAGATGAATTAAGTGTGGATGGGGGACCGTTGATGCACGAGAGAAAGGACACTATTGGGACTGAATAGATGTTTGGCTCTTTTACTGTTGTTACTGAGACCGAGCAACGACCTTTCTTCCAAACATTTTTTTTAGGCAAAAAAAAAAACCTTCTAGGCTAGGACAACTGATATTAAGAAGATCTAGTCATCTAGATGAACGGTTGGGATAACCGAAGTCAGAATCTTCTTGATCCAGATTTGCGGAAAAGAAAGATTGTGACCAATAGAGGTGACCGCATCATTCCAGACATTTATTTTTTTTAGTTCAAATTTACTCTTTCTCTTAACGTAATGATCTCAGCCTGCATATTGAAAGTTGATGGATTAAAAGAAACCATTACCACACCAAAAGTCCATAACATACTTCTTTTTACTTTTTGATTAATTGTTATGATTAAAAAGCTTATTGCATTTTACCTAAGCTGTTTGTAGGAAATTATAAAAAAGAGGATAGTTTGTTTAGACTTAGAGCTTGAATATGTCAAATGTATAGGTATAGGTGCTATACAATAAGCTTACTCTTAAGAAGACTACAAAATGTCAGAGCAAGATGACTGATTAGCATATATATAGTTAAAAACTTAAAAACCACTTGGTATACGTATACTACACGGATTTTCTCTTATGTAAGTTAATTTGTAATATGCTGCTTCCTTAGATGAACTTATCAATTTGTTACGCATCTAAACGTCTTCCTACTTGAATGGCGGGTCAATGAGATAATCAATTCTTTTATGTACCACACTGGTGACATGACCCGACAATCGCTTAGTGCATTTGTTTTGCAACTTTTACTCAATACGAGTTTAACATTTAGGACCCGTAAATGCAATAAATCGACTTCATACAGCTTATTATAACAAACATTTTTAAAAGTGGATTGTCGATTTCATTTGTCTTTTTGTCTTGGTATTCTAATAAATGAACATATCTTTGGGTAACACTTTAAGGGTGTGTTTGGTAGGGGGGGACTGGACAGGATTGGACATACATGCTTATCTAGTGGAAGACAAGCCATCCAATGTTTGGCAACAACATGGACTATATTAAATGATCGAGATTCTAGAGTCCCAAAAACACCTTAACAACTTCAACCATAGAGACACCAAAAATCATGGGATTGTGGAAGCCTCATTCTCACTCTCCACTTTGCTTCAATTCATTGATCATTCTTACCTCCCTAAACATGACTGACCTTGACGAAGAATACAGAAATTGAATCAATTCATTCTGCTCGCCTTCTCCACAACCTTCACCTGTTTTGAAATTAAGCACAAATACCTCATTCCTAGCCCCAACGTTCATAATTGAATCAAGATTAGCCTAAAGAAACTCGAAACCACCACCACAGACGGTGTACCCGACGGTGGCTGAAACACCCAGAAACCAATTCCTCCAAAACATAATCAAATTCTAAAATCATGTAAACTAGCATGTAGAACACGAAGAGTAGATCAAGATTCATACCTCATGCACCTCAAAACATCGCCGGAGCCGCCTGAATTTGTAGAAAAACCGCTGGAGACCTCGGTGTTCGATTCTCTATCCGCACCCACCAATCGGACCAACTAAGGCTAGAGGCACGTCGGCGATTACAAGACAGATCGAACCCGACCGGTGCCCCAGCTGGAGGTGTCCTGACGGCGGAGTTCTGATCAGGTCACCGTTTGGAGATTCGCTGATTTTGTAGGTTGGTGGTGTTGATGGTTTTAGTTCTATACTTAATCCTGCTGGCACCAAACATGGGTCAAGGCATCCTATAGCATAAGCCAGGCTTGAGAAGTGCAGGACTCCTAAAGAAATTAAGACGGGGTAACACAATCCCCCTAACAAATGCGCCCTAATTGAACAATTAATTGGATCGGTGGAGAATATATGGGAAGTTCCAACTTTCCAATTTGCTGAAAACAAAGAGGCGTTTCAAATTTCCCACTCCTTAGCGTTTCGCGCCAACTGTAGCAAAATTCTTGGACTCAAGAAGGAAAAGGGGAAAAGCCAAACCTTTCCTAAGTAAAAACAAACAAGTAATGGAAATAAAAAGTGAACAAGCAAGAAATTAAGCTCCATAACAACAATAAACAGTAGTACAACCCTATGTATTGTTTATCTTATATACAGAGATTGATATTAGTTTATATTCCCATTTTCATCTACTGAGATGTTTGATCCTTTATTTTGGATGAGAGCTACATAATATGGGGAGTGTTGTAGTAAAAATGGAATTGCAGAGAGAATTGTGTCTTATTATTGATAATAGGAGCCCTTTATATAGGGAATTTACAGAGTACAAGAAAGGTAATAGAATCCGAACATAACTAGGAAATCTAGAACCTTCTCCTATTACAACTCTAGGACTAAACCCTAGTTTGAAGAGGCACACATGATGTCGACTTCCTTCAACACTCCCCCTTGTGCCGCTCAAACTTGGTGATGACGCTTTGATCGTTGCCTCACTAAAAACCTTGCCAGGTAACAAAAACCCTGTGGGACAAAAATAACCCTGGTCGAAAGACAAAAAGAACACAACACGTCCTTTACTCTTTGAGATCGAACATGTAGACATCATACCTCCCCCTAATGTCAATATCTCCTCCTGATTGCTACAATCATGGGAGTTCGGATAACTTTCTCAATCCGATGCTCTTCACATGTTTCTCGAATGTGGATTTAGGTAACGACTTAGTAAATAAGTCCGCTACATTATCCTCAGATCGGATTTGATTCACTTCAATATTTAGAAGTGCTTGTTGTTGCTGATTGTAAAAGAACTTAGGCTATATATGTTTGGTGTTGTCGCCCTTGATGAAACCTAATTTCATTTGCTCAATACAAGCTGCATTACCTTCATAAATGCATGTAGGCTCATCTGTGGTAGACTTCAAACCACAAGTTCCTCGAATATGTCTAATTACAGACCTTAGCCATATGCATTCTCGCACGGCTTCATGTAGAGCGATAATCTCTGCATGATTCGAGGAAGTAGCAACAATGGTCTGTTTTGTAGACCGCCAAGATATCGCAGTGCTTCCCATGGTAAAGACATAACCCGTTTAGGAGCGACCTTTGTGAGGGTCAGAGATATACCCTGCATCAGCAAAACCCATCAAGACATCGTTGTCATTTTGATGGAGGGGAGGAGGAGGACATCGACCACCATGGATGGCGGCGCCAGCGTCTACATCACGGAAGGTGGCATTTTGCCTTGTGGGGTCCGATCCCATACTTTCGTCATTTCTTTTCTCTCTGTAGGGATAAAACAAGCCCATATCAATCGTACCTCTCAAGTATCGAAATATTGTCTTTACACCAATCCAATGGCGGCGTGTTGGCGCAGAGCTATGTCGAGCTAACAAGTTCACTGCGAACGAGATGTTCGGTCTTGTGCATTGAGCTAAGTACAATAATGCGCTTATTGCACTTAGATAGGGCACTTCAGCCTCTAATAAGTCTTCATCCTCATCCCTTGGACGAAACGGATCTTTTCCGGGCTCAAGACTACGGCCGATTATGGGAGTACTCACAGGCTTTGCTTTATCTTCATTAAAGCGCCTTAGTAATTTTTGAGTATATGCTGACTGATGGATCATAATCCCATCACTACGGTGCTCGAGTTCTAGTCCGAGACAAAACCGTGTTTTCCCAAGATATTTCATCTCAAATTCGGATTTCAAGTACTTAGCAGTTTCCTTTAACTCATCTAGAGTTCCAATTAGGTTCATGTCATCGACATATAATGCTACAATTGCAAATCCGGAACTTGTTCTTTTAATAAACACGCATGGACATATTTCATTGTTGACATATCCCTTCCCAATCAAGTAGTCACTTGACGGTTATACCACATCCGTCCGAATTGTTTCAACCCATATAGTGAGCGTTTCAATCTTATTGAAAACGCGCTCCGTAGTTTAGAGCCACTTGATTTGGGTAATTGAAGTCCATCTGGAACCTTCATATATATCTCTGAATCTAGATCCCCATAGACATATGTTGTAACCACATCCATAAGCTGCATGTCAAGTTTTTCGGAAACTACCAAACTGACAAGGTAGCGGAACGTTATAACGTCTATTACAGGAGAATATGTCTCCTCGTAGTCGATTCCAGGGCGTTGTGAGAAACCTTGCGCCACAAGGCGGGCTTTGTATCTAACAACCTCATTTTTCTCATTACGCTTTCTAACAAAGACCCATTTATGGCCAACATGCTTTATACTTGGGGGTGTCAGCGTTATAGGCCCAAATACCTGTCTCTTTGTTAGTGAATCCAATTCAACCTGGATCACATCTTTCCATTTATGCCAATCTGCTCTTCGTTGACATTCTTCAACGGAGCGAGGTTCGATATCATCGTGTTCTATAATTCCTTGAGCGATAGAATATGCAAACACATCATCAAGGATAATAGAATCTCGATTCAACGTCTCATGTACACTAGTGTAATTCATGGAGATCTCTCTATTCTCTGGAATTGGTTCTAACATTAGAGCGTCCTCCAATGATGTCTCTTGGACATAACCATAATCCGGAATATCTTCATGAGACGGGTTATTTATGTCGATGATTAATGAATCTTTTTGTGCCAAACTCGATTTCTTTCTTGGGCGAGAATCCATCGAACCTTTGGGCCTCCCACGTTTCCTTGCTGGGAGCCCGGCCTGAGCCACATTGCCATCACCATTAGTGGTGGCGGCGCCATGCCCAATACCCCTAGGGGTGGCGCCATGTCCATGATTTTTAGGGACATCAATCCTTGCAGGCACGTTTGCAGTAGGTATATGTGATCTTGTCACTTTAGCGATATCAGAAAACGCATCAGGCATAGAGTCTGCTACGTTCTAAAGATCGAGAATTCTCCGCACTTCAATTTCGGACTGTGCGGGTCGGGGATCAAGATGAGACAAAGTGGGGACAGACCACGACAATTCCTATTGTTTCTGTTGAACATTGTTGTTCTTATCTCCCCCTAACGACGGGAAGACTGTCTCATCAAAGTGACAATCCGCAAATCTAGCGGTAAATAGATCGCCTGTCAAGGGTTCTAAGTAGCGGATAATAGTTGGAAAGTCATATCCAACATAAATGCCTAATCGTCTTTGAGGTCCCATTTTGGTGCGCTGTGGCGGGGCAATTGGCACATAAACTGCACACCCAAAATATGCGTAAGTGTGAGACGTCAGGCTCATATCCAGTAACCATCTGGGACGCCGAAAAAGGTTGAGTGGCAGTAGGCCTCAGACGAATAAGCACAGCTGCATGCAATATTGCATAGCCCCAAGCAGAAACAGGGAGATTGGTGCGCATAACCAATGCTCTAGCAACCATTTGAAGTCTTTTAATGGCAGCTTCTGCGAGACCATTTTGGGTGTGAATGTGAGGAACAGGGTGTTCAACCTCAATCCCAATGGACATGCAATAGTCATCAAAAGTTTTTTATGTAAACTCTCCAGCATTGTCAAGACGAATTGACTTAATGGGATGATCAGGGTGGTGAGCCCTTAACTTAATGATTTGTGCTAGGAGTTTAGCAAATGCAACATTTCTTGGGGACAAAAGCATGATATGTGACCAGCGTGTCGATGCATCAACCAACACCATAAAATATCTAAATGGTCCGCAAGTTGGTTGGATAGGTTCACAAATATCACCTTGGATTCTTTGTAAGAATGGGATGTTTTCTTTAGTGTCCTTTGCATATGATGGTTTACATCCTAACTTTGCTAAAGAGCAGGCTTTGCAAAACGAAATATAAGCTTTAGAAGTAGAAAATTGGGTCAAGGAAGCAGTGTTGGCGTCAAAACCAACGTGGGGCCGCAAGGGGTAGGCGGCTCTAGCCAATAACGGCCGGTTTTGCATAGGGACGGCGCCATGTGGCGTCGATGCCCTTCCTTGGACCAAATTTTGGGGTTGAGTTCTTTTCGTTTTGAAAAATGGATGTCCGTGTGAAGTCTTTAGTATACGGATCATTATATCACGACCTGGGTGTCCCAGACGGTCGTGCCAAAGCCTATATGTGTCAAAATCCCATAAGTCATCTCTCATGACATGGTTGGATTCAATGACTCGAATAGTGGTTGCATACAACCCACTAGAGCGACACATAAGTTTCTCTAATACTCGTTTATGTCCGTAGTCATTAGAGGTGATGCAAAGGAACTCTTGTCCATTCTCACAATGTGTTTCCACATGAAAACCATTGGCTCTTATATCTTTAAAACTCAATAGGGTTCTTCCAGCCCTAGGAGCATATAGAGCTTCAGTGACATTAAGACTTGTGCCATTTGGCAACATAAATTGAGCTGGTCCTCGACCATGAATCAATTGTGATGGTCCAGCCATCGTAGTCACTGAAGATCGACTAGGCGTCATCCATAGAAATAGTTGCCTATGTCGCAATATAGTATGTGTGGTGCCACTATCAACAAGGCATTCCAACTCTCCAGGAAACATACTGAAAAATAATAAAGTTTGGAATTAAAACATGTCCATGACATTGAATAATAATACGATACTTTATTAATAAAAATAGTCAATGATTACATCAAAGTTTCCAAAGTCTAATCCAAAATAAAAAAATCAAACTTAGACAAATTGTAGTCACTCAATCCGTTTGGTAACTCCAATCAAATATGACCAGGAAAGTAGAGAGAGAGATGTTGGTGGAGCGAGGCTCTCTTAAGTACCACTGATCTCAATTGCTTTCCTAGACATCATACTTCATTGGATGCGCCACATGAGAAAGAGTTAATACAATTGTCATTTATTGACTAAGGCATATTTCCATTACATAATTCTTGGAAAATAAAAAGGACTATTCTAATCAAAGTCTGCGGCATCCTTGTGCACTTCATCTTCAGCTTTGAAGTCCTCTATGGTGAGATTGACATCTTCTCCATTTTCTTCTTCTTCTGAAGGTATACTTCTTGCTCCCTCAGGTCCCTGTATGCCCTGTATCTTGCAGCTAGTTGCTCGCTTGCTTTGCATTGCTTGAACCAATGCTCACTTAATCCACATCGATGACACACATCATTGTGGTTGCCTCCCTTCAATTGAGGTGCACGTTGTGGACGTTCCCTATGAGGGTTGGCGCCACCACCACGGCCAGGGATACCACAACCACCTCTCCCACGTGTGGCATTGCCACCACGTGTATCCGCACCAAACTTGCGGTTTCCTTCCTCGTCAGGGCGGTTATATGGACCCATACGTCCCTCATGTCCCTTATTCTTAGGGTTCCGCTCTTTGCGCCCTCCTTTGGGTGCATTATAATTCGCCTCATGAACGCTCTTAGTTCCAATGGGCCTTGAATTATAATTCCTCACGAGTATGTTATCATGTTTCTCAGCTACAGACATAACATTGATAAGCTGATGAAACCTCGTGATCCGTCCAGCATTGACCTCGGTACGATATTGCTTTGAGACCACAATTGCTGAAACGGGGAAGGTGGAGAGAGTTTTCTCAATTAGCTCTTGCTCTGTGACAGGTTGTCCACAAAATCTCAACATGGATTGTAGGCGAAGAGCTTCTGAATTATATTCAGCAACGGACTTGAAGTCAGCGAAGCGCAAATTGTTCCATTGAACCTTCAAGTCAGGGAGGAGGGAATCTTGGACATTGCCAAAGCGCTCTTCTAGCGCTACCCATAGCTCTCTTGCATCTTTGATCGACATGTACTCCAATCTGAGTGCTTTGTCCATATGACGTCGCATCAAGATAACTACTTGAGCATGCTTTGTAGGTGTTCGTGTGAACACAAGATCCGGGTTAGGTGCCTGGATTATGGGTAATATTCCCTTTGAAGTGAGGTGGTTCTCAACATCAGTTACCCAGCTATGGTAATCCGAGCCTGTTGAGTCAAGCATGGGAAAGTCGAGTCTTGGTTCATTCGACATCCTGAAAATAAGAAGAGAATATATATTAGTTTCGGAGCTAATTAAACTTCCACGAAAACTAAAATAATAAGATTTCCGAGCTATGCTACCAAGAAATCAATTTCCAAGAATATTTGGATTAGACCAAACAATGATGTTTTAATATGGTCACAATTTGATGCTTGCGGACGCTCTTAGTCCGAATATTATGAACACTCTTAGTTCATTGATTACGAACGCTCTTAGTTCGTTTAGCGTGAATCCCCACAATTCCGCTTATTAAATAATCAAACACATGTTCGTATTATACAAATCCTGCAGCAAATAAAGGAATTTAAAAGACAAGAAAGCAGGAACTTTAATCACAAAAGCTTACTTGATGATTCGGGGCTTGAGAACACGCGCGTGTTGGAGCAGGTGTGTTAGGGCAACAACAGCAGCAACAATTGGCAGCAGCAGGTGGCGGGGCAGCAGCAGGCTCAGCGCAGGGCAGCAGCGGGACTTGCGGCAGTGGGCTGCAATGCTTGCGGCAGGAGGCTGCGGGGCTTGAAACATTGAAAGGATTGCAGACGTGCTATTGATCCTGGGTAGGGATTGCAGATGCTGCTTCAATCCTAAGCTAGGATTGCAGTGGCTGTTCGATCCTAATCTGGGATTGTAACTTGTTTACAATCCTGGTCGTGGCTAATGGCTCGGTTGTGATGCAGGAAGTAGTTTGCGGGTGCTGCCGGTCGGTGGCTTTGCTAGCTGGAACGCGGGAGCTTGCGGCAGGAGGCTGCAGGTGCGCGCGGGGTGTAGGCTGCAGGGCTGCAGGTCGCGGGAGGCGGACGAGCACACGGGTGCGCAGGAAAGCTGCGGGGGCAGCGCGATGATTAGGCTGCAGGGGTAGGGCTACAGCATGGGACGTGGGCTGCAGCGAGGGGAGCAGGCGCGCAGGAGGCTAGCACGGGCTGTAGGCTGCAGCGCGGGGAGCAGCTTGCGGCAGTTTTGGTGAGGGGAGTTTAGGGTTTTTTTTTTTCTTTTTCTTTTAGGCTAGGGTTAGGGCTCGTGCGCGCTGATAACGCGTTGTAGTAAAAATGAAATTGCAGAGAGAATTGTGTCTTATTATTGATAATAGGAGCCCTTTATATAGGGAATTTACAAAGTACAAGAAAGGTAATAGAATCCGAACATAACTAGGAAATCTAGAACCTTCTCCTATTACAACTCTAGGACTAAACCCTAATTTGAAGAGGCACACATGATGTCGACTTCCTTCAACAGGGAGCCCCTTAGCCCTTGGAAGGCAAGGGAAAACAATTGCGATATTCTGCAAGAGCCCACAGTGGGAATATATTTCTATATGCTGCAAAATGTAGCATGCAGTTCTTCTTGAAGACTCCAGTGATTTCCTGCCATATTAATTCAGTGTTTAATAGTTACAAAACACTGCAAGTACTACATAAAATTAACATACTATATAATTTGTGCATATCTTCTTCACTACCAGGATGAAAATTTTGTTATGCAAAGAATTAAATACCTGCTGGGGAAAATCACCATTTTCCAGTTGAGAATTGATTATAAACTTTGCTGCGCGATGAAGAGGTGTTGGGTCTCTTTCTGCCTGTCCCGCATGAATGAGACCCATCATAGCCCAAGCAGTATGTACTAGATTGGATCGGTTTCCTTCGAGAGGAATGTATGTCTGGATCACCCAAGTCAGAGAGATATTGAGTTATCATAATTTAAGACGGATTAGGAAACTAATTAAAGCATTGAATTAGTTACCTTTTGTGGACATGAAAGATAGCTCTCTCCCCAACCACCGTTCTCTCTCTGCACCGTAAGTAGAAAGCTAACCCCATTGCGCATGGCTGCACAAGTGCTAAAAGTCTTGCCAGCAGCTGCCAATCCTCCTAGTGCAAACCAGGTACCATATGTGAAGCAAACTCCCCAATCTCCATACCTGTTCAAATGTTTATAAGAGTTTACTTATTATTCAAGTTCTCCATTTTTTTTTCCTGTACTAGGTGAAAGTAACAAAGTAACATATTTTCTTAATCATAGATTGATTGCATAGAATAGAAACATATATACCATGAACCATCCGGCATTTGCATATTTTCAACGTAGCGTACAGCATTGGTGATGGAATGTTCAATCTCTTTCTTCCTATGCCCAGGGTGTAGCTTCTTAAACAGAACTAAAGCCTGGATTACAGATGAAGTGCACTCAACATGTTCATGCTCAATTACAATGTCCTCCAAGAACTCTGTCGGATTTAACAGCTGAGGAAATAAAACAAGTAAGAATATGTCAACTCATTGGACAGAGTTCCCCGATCAACATGTATGCATGATATCGATTTGATAAAATTCTTACTTCTAACCATTCTGCTGCCCCTGCTGGCTCCCAGGCTGATAAACCACCATTCTTGCTCTGCAATGATACGTAAAGTCGAGCATTTTTTATGAGTACAGAGACATAAGATACCAATGAGCTAGAATGGAGAAGTTAAAACAGCTGAAAGTTGATTAAAATCTTGGAAGTAAAGCAGCTCTTGCAGAGTGAAAGAATCATTAATAACTATCTCCAGATTTGATTACTTTAGACAAGTTATATCACCTGTAGGGAAAGAAGAACATTGACAGAATCGTACAAGCGCTCAGGCTCCATTTTTTCACCAACTATCTCCGATGGCATCATCGACAACAGAAGACAACACTGTGGAGGTGAGTGTGACTATGGTGAGAAACATGGAATAATAATTAACAAGCTATGTTGGATAAGAAAACCTGACGTGAAGCGTTGGAGCAAAGTTTGTTACCTTTAAACCTTCTGCAGTGCAATCAGAAACTTGCCATCCATGATCTTGATCGGAGAAAGTCCACGATCCTTTAGAAATGTGGCGGTACATGCTTTTGAAGTCACCAGAAGGGTTGTCCTTGACCTTCAAAATTTGAGTGCAGAGTCATTAGCTAGTCTGAACTCTGAACCAATAACTGGACTGACATTTCTCACAAAAAATGACACCTGACTTCATTAGAACTAGATATAAACCTGAGATTTCTTTATGAAGTCATGTCCTCTAGCAAGCGTTGGTCCAATTTCATCCTTGAGATTACTAGCAAGCAAAGCTTGAATGGCAAAACTAGTATCCCACTCCTGACTGCCAAAACTCTGCACCACAATATAGAGTAAATTTTCAATGTTGAAAATGATGAAAAACGTACAATTAAAATAATTCATATATATTGTATCTTATTGTGTACTAACTTGCATCTTCA
Organism: Rosa rugosa; assembly: GCF_958449725.1. Taxonomy (NCBI): domain Eukaryota; kingdom Viridiplantae; phylum Streptophyta; class Magnoliopsida; order Rosales; family Rosaceae; genus Rosa; species Rosa rugosa. The sequence goes on along the minus strand of NC_084820.1, from coordinate 57,761,271 downwards.
TCCCATCTTCAGCAACCCATAAATAATCCGGGATCCTAGCGAGATGCTTCTTGAAATAGTCCCCATTTGGATCTTCAGCCCAACAGGCAAGCATACATAACGCCTATTTATCGAGTTGCGCAAATACCAGTAGAATAGGAAATAAGTTAGGAGTTAGGACTGGGATAATTTATGATATACAACATAACGAGGAAAAGATTTTCTCCATATACATTACCTTTTCCAAACACCCCATGGTAATGTATCGGCTGTTCTCATCTTCATAATGAATATGCTCCATCGTCACTTGTAGAGCCTTTTCTCTGATCAACTTGTTGAAGGGCCAACGGGTAAGAAGAGGCTCTGTGGAAATGTAGAGGGTATCCCAAAGGAGATCCTGTATCCAAGGATGAGGGTAGTAGATATCCTCCTGCAATTAAATTTGTGTAATCAGGTGATTCAGGTCCTGTATACAAACTATTTTATGGCTTGAAATTTGAAGTAAATCAAGTTGAATACTCACTTTGGCACATAGATGGCGTACTTCCTTCCAATTGATTTCATTGTAAGGTTGAATAAAAAGTTCGTCCCTCAATTGAAGAATGAGGGGTGTAATTGGGCCAACAAACCTTTTTCCATATAGGTATGACATTGGCATGTAAGACGTCCTACTATAGCACCACATTTTTGCTGCATTTGTATGAGAAAGTGATTAAAATCAAAGTACAAAAATAAATCACCAATACATATAAATGAGTACTGCTTATAGCATTTCAAAATAGAAAATGAAAGAAAATGACTTGAAGGAGAGCAGGCAAGCAGTGTGCTAATTACCTGGATGCATAGGAAGAAATGAAGGAATAATCCAAAACTCTGGGGGAATAGGGTTGCTTCCAGACCAATTAAACAAACCAAGAATCTACAAGAAATTAAATTCATACAATTAAAATCATTTTTGTGGATCTCACTATAGGCACAGCATTTGATCCTATTGCAACAACTCTCCTCCTTTGTACAGAAATATAACTTGCAAGTTTAAAGAACACTGGCAGTCACAAAATAGTCCAATCTGGTCTAAATTAGCATCATTTATTTGAAACACAGTACTGATCGATTGACATCACCAATTGGCGGCCCTAACATTAATTACCGGTCCTTACCGAAAGCCAAGTCTTTCCCCAAGAGGGTATGTGTGTGACACCACCATGATCAAGAATCCACTTTCTTGCTCTCGGACAAGCATTGTCTTGGCCACCATCATCAGGTCCTTCTCCGAGAATACGCATACAAATGTAGCTGAGAGCTGTGCTGAACATGGTGCTATGACCTTCGACATGTAGTCCCCAACCACCATCTTCATTCTGATATACCTCAAAGCATACATGAATAATTTACATTCTTTAGACAGTGGCAGATTGAAGTATGCAGAAGTGGATAAATTTGTGTCAATGAATATCAAAGACTATATGTACCTGATGATAGTATATGTAACGCAGAATTTCTTTGCGATGCTCCTCAGAGAATACACTGTTAAGATGCCCCGTAATGTGCATAACTATGACCTGAAAATTTAGGGTAGAAAGTAGACATCCAGTTAGTAGTTGTAAACTTATAATATAGTCCTAAAAGTAAAAAATAAAAATTAATAGAAATAAAATACTTTACATTAAGCAAGCATGAAACCTTCAATCTGTTACACACACATATATATAAAGAAATTAGCTATCAATAAATGCAAGATTTATATAAATCGATCATCAATCATTTCTGTTTTACGGATGTAGTGATTGGTTAACATGATACTAATCAGAACTGGTTTTTGGAGATCCTTGTAATTCTTAATTGGATCGCCAATATTCCCCAGTTTGTTCTGGGTTTGCAAAGTCGAGAAGATGGGGTTGCATTCACATGCACACGAACACGTATGTGTTTCTCTCAATCCACAAAAGTTTAGTATTGATGACTGTAAATTATAGCTATAGAGAAGCAAAGTACTAACCATAGGAGGAAGGAAAAATAAAGGGCCAGCATTTTCCGCAGGCCAATGGCCATCGCTTGCTTGCAGCGCTGAGAAGAAGTGGACAGACCTTCTCAGTGCATCTGTGGTTTTTTCATATGTGATAACCTCGCCATCTTCAATTTTTACTGGAGGAATTGTCTGTTTGAACTGCTTCTCCCTTAGGAACTGCAGTTTACAATACTTGAGAAAATCAATGATATGATTTTTAATTCAAACCAAAAATACAAAATTAAGACCCTAATATATCAATGAGGATTATTAATTAACTTCCAAGCAAAGAGCTTCGAAGCAAACAATGAAGCTTTTTTGATTAGGCATATGAAGGAAATATTAATTAGTCAGAAGTCAAATGAAAACGTTTTGATATTTTTGGGTGATTTTTTTTTTTTTTTTCTTCTTTAAAAGAGGATCAAAGGATTTCACTCCTACCCTAATTGTGACTCGAACCCAGGACCTTGATCTTAGGTAGTGGGTGGTTACTGGTTACTAGCTCATGGCTCATATTTACTTATGTAGGCGGACTTCATTTGACCTATATAGATACTCTTATCAAAATATAAGAGTTTATGATCTGCTGGTCATTAGGAGACCAAATAATTGATGATCATTTAACATATTAAACCAAATAATGCGGGCAAATATATTTAGTGACTAACTAGCTAAAAGAACATTTCGGTGCAAGCTAGCTAGGTTGTTAAATAATTCAGCGACTTGCTTTCTACACAGCCATATATATATATAGCGTAACCGATACTGATGATTCTTCATGGAGAAGACATAAAGCAAGAAACGAAGGAATGAGAGATAGGATAAGCCTTTTTTCATGGTATATCCAGATGGTCCAGGCGGACCTCTAGAGACAACCGAATCAAAACTCTCTTTAATGACAGAGGCTGATTTGATTGGGGAAAGGTCATCATCCCATTGTATCATCTCTTTAAGTACCTGCAATCTCCAAAGAAGGTCACCACTGGGCTTAACCAGATGGCGGTTGTTGTAGAAATGAAGACGAGCCGCTTCAACCTCAGCTCGCTCTTCAGCAGTTCCTGCATCGGGATCAAACTCCCATGTCTGCCTTCCCACAAAGTTGTTCGTGCTGTAAATGTAAGCCGAGGACTCTTCCCCACCTTCTGCAACCTTAAGCTTCCACATTTCATGGAATGCTGCAATATATTATTGCTAGCTTCAATTGACAAGTTCGTATAGCTAGCTTAATGGCGGCCTTCCTTTATATAGATAGCCTCGCTTGATATGCTTGTTGTGAAGAGTCAACTTATTGTGTAAAGAAGTATGCATGCTAGTTAGCTATAGGTTTCAGAGGAGAGACTGACGTGCCAAGTGTACTATTGGGATTAGTTTGTTTTTGTCCGGAAAATATGAAGTTACGTACGTTTTGAATGTTCGTCCATGGCAGTTTCTTCCGCCCATGATAGTCCACGCAATTTCAATTATCATAATATGATCTCGCCCTACGGGTCAAACCACGCAATCTCCACCCCTTCCCTGTCACCCACCCTAGTCTCCGTCATGGACTATGAATTTTTTTTTTTTTTTTTTATGACAACTAACGGTTTTGAATGTTCGTCCAGTTTCTTCCGCCCATTGATAGTCAACCAAATTTCAATTATCATAATATGATCTAGCCCTACGGCTCAACCACGCAATCTCCACCCCATCCCTGTCACCCACCCTAGTCTCCGTTAGTCTCCAAACTACAATATACTATAGTCTCCATTAGTCTCCATATGAAGTTTTTTTTTTTTTTTTTTTGATGACAAGTCTCCATATGAAGTTAGGTTTTGAATGTTCGTCCAGTTTGTTCCGCCCATTGATAGTCAACCAAATTTTAATTATCATAATATGATCGCGCCCTACATCCCTGTCACCCACCCAAACTACAATATTAGTCTCCATTAGTCTCCATATGAAGTTTTTTTTTTTTTTTTATGACAAGTCTCCATATGAAGTTAGGTTTTGAATGTTCGTCCAGTTTCTTCCGCATCGTTTCTGTTTCGGATAGGAATCCTACATAACTTTCCATACTTTCCTAGGTTCCTTGTTTTTTTTCCCCGAATTTCATCAGTTCCGGGTCCATCCATCTTCATTCAGTGGTACAGATGCCAAGGCTAGGAGCCTAGGAAAGATACATCAGCAGGCCGAGAAAGAGACAAGGTCCAATAAGACAGAGTCTATGCCTCTAGGGTACCAATATTAGTACAGTCAACAACAGCAGACTGGAAAAAGAAAAACAGCGACATAATTAAACAGCAAATTCCGACATATTGACTGGGCTAGACTTTTGTGGGAAGAAGAAAGGAAGGTGTTGGCGCTGGCGGAAGTGGTCTAGCCCGCCAATTTTGTGGGAAGAAAGGAAAGTCACTGGCTAGACTTTTGGCGGAAGAAGAAAGGAAAGCTGGCGGGCTAGACTTTTGTGGTCTACCTCTGTTGATAGGGGCTTTAGGTCAAGCAGTTAGCCAAAAACCTCCAATCCACGCAGCATAGACTCCATAGTGCAAACTATTGGAGAGGATAAATATCACATTAAAAAAATGACAAATAAAAATATTATTTGGAAGTTGGAAACATTTGGTGAGCCACGTACCACATTTATCGCTGTTTAATAGAAACATAGTCTTACCGAAAACCAAGGGTGATATGTTTGCATTCACTAACCACAACAAACTTGAGCACAAATCAAGCACCATGCTTGTGAATCATCAGCCTGTTCTCCAAGCCCCAAATGGACGTCATCATCCCCATGAATGTATTCGGAACGATCTTCTTGGAGGAAAGAAGACCACCAGCGGGATAGAAGTCTTGTGAGATGGCACCACTGGCAGCCGCCTTCCATAGGTAACTCTACTATTCCCATGGGCAAGCATGCTTTTGTGATATTTCTTCTTTTTTTTCTGTTTTTCCTGGCCATCTTGCTCACATTCCACCAAAAGAATGGAAGGGCACAAGTTTTGATCACTATATGAACAACTATTTTGCAGACCAATCCATGGTCCATGGCACTTCCACAACAGCCTTCAGTAGGAACATACAAGAGGCAATTCAATAATTTGGAGTGATGATGATAATACTACTACACAAACGAAAATTTTCTTGTCACAAACATCACTCTTTTTTATCAGTGAGGACACAAGACAATACAATACAATACATGTAGTGATACACGAGGTATACACAAATAAAATCATCAAGATCTCTGTTTTTTCTCCTAGGCTTTTGTAGAGATATTACCAATTGCTCAGTATACATCAAATATACAAGAACATTTCCAATGCCATGAACATTACATAAAGATATACTTCATGTTTATGTTAGGTTTAAAAATACTCTGATAAGTCTGCTTGATTCTCCAGATCCCAGACAACGACTTTTCCATCCAATCCTGTGATCCAAGTCAAGGTGTTAGAAACAATGAAAGATGAGTCCCCAACAATTAGGATAGGGTTTTTAAATGAACAATTGAAACCAATTTCCTATCCAATTACTAACCTGATGTGCTGAAGCGCATTACTTTAGAACTCCCTGAAGTTCCAAGCGGCACGATACAACTACAGTTACAAAGAAACATGTCATACAATTAAATCCAAAATATAACAGATTCATAAAATTTACCCCGCATCCTCCCTCAGGTGTTGCTCATCCACTCAATTACTTGTCCATGACAGGTAGAGTGGGTGCATAACATTTCCAGTGGAAGTTGGGATACTAAACAAGGAATGTCTAAGAGAAGAAACAGTGGAGTACTTAATGCAGTTTTCATGGACGGTTCCTTGTGGTCTTGAATGGTCATTTGTATCATTGCTCAATCCATGCTTTGGTTGGCCATATAGCGTCCGAAATGCTCCAGAAAGCTGTAAGCAAAAACAAGTAAGAGATATCCAGCTCATACATAACAGATCCCATATTTGGCTAAAACTGAAGTCCCTCGTTAAATACTCCTTATTAACTCCAAGTGTTCCACATATTTCTGTCATACCAGAGCATAAAACTGCTTTTAAGTACTTAAAATTTCCAAAAAGCTGCACAGGCTTAACTTAGGAAGGAATACAAATTCACCAGGCCAACAAAAAAGAAGTGGAGTAAATGAGGGCTAATAATGGGTCCTTCGCCCTGCTGCATGTGCTACTATCAGCAGGGCAAAACAAAAACAACCAAGCAATTTCACATTTCAAACCCAGAACGATGCCATCATTTAACATTCCTTGTGTTTTGTTTTTCCTTATTCAATACATGCACCTCAACCAAAATCCATCCCCACCCTATTGGACATGTTCACCATAGTATGACAGCACTGGCAAGATCCTAAATTCATTTTCTTGGGAGTGATTTGTCACTCCACAATTGCATATGTTTTAACCTTGTGCTCTTTTTAGTTAAAAGTGGAGTGCAAAATCACTCCCCTCTTTTTTTTTGATAAGATCAAAAGATCTACATTCAAGACCCACTATAGGGAAATGCAAAGCTTGTGTCCCCTTTCTCTCTCGTACACCCGCACATGCAGTTCCATAAACACATACTTGATAAACAACCAGGTACCTGTGAACCATATTTTGGACCTGAAGAAGTAATCCTTCTTTCCCCAAGAAATCTTATAAAACTCCTACAGAGAAAATAACAAGGTTAATACTTCACTATCATTGTTCAAATGCTACAGCAAGCTGTTACCAAAAGTAAAGATATTACCATATTCCTCTTTCATCTGCTGCAAAAACCATGGGGTTGCAATCAAATCCCACGCCAATGACTAGTCGTTCAGAAAGAAATAAGACCTGAAATATGCCGCATATTGATTGGCAGTGTTCAGATAGAAAAAGTAAGTTGATTATATCTGGAGAAGATACATATAGTGTCAAAAAGTTACGAAGAGTGGATGCTGACCCACATCACGGAGAGGCAAATCACGGAATGCAACATTTTGAGCCAGAGGAGAAGGCCCCACCTCATCGACAAAGTAAATCATAGAGTTATGGCCTGTATAGTGCCACAAAGCAGCAATCAAGAAGCAGAAATGATAACTAAGAATAAAACTATTTGAAATCATACCTATCAATTAATGCTAAACCAAACAAAAAATTTCTAACAAATACTCAGAGGGGAGATATGTCTGACCTACATATGCTAAGGTATTGCCACTTGGTGACCACCTCACACCAAATGCCCAAGAAGACGATAGATCAAGCTGAAGAATTAGCTGTTTCACCAGAAAAATAGGTAAGGTTTGCTTGAAAATTTTCATAAAATGTGTACATAAAGTAGCTATAAAACATACGGCCACTCCACAACAGAACCATTCATAGAATCTTAAATTATGGCCTGTACAGAAAGACAATACCTTAAAATCTAGTTTTTATTTTATTTCAGAAAACCAAGTAGGTTAGAATAGAACATTAGTTCTTGACAATCTAATCTTCGAAGTTACTGTTTGAAATAACAAATCAGTACAAACAAAACAGAACGGAACATAAAACAGTCGGTACCAAATCTTCGTACACCAATTGCATGCCTTGATTACAAAATGGGCTAAAATTTTATTGTTCTCTTCGGGAACTAGCTAGACTTTAACATGTTTACTTTGAGAACACTACTGCAATGTTCATAATGGGAAATGCTATTGAAGCTAAGCCAAGAAAGAACAATCCATGAGTATTGCATAGAGAAAAATGGAAGCATCAGGGATATAAGCTCATTAATTCTTGTCATTTCTACCAGCTTAAGTTATACATATAAAGAGACACATTATTTAAAGAAAAAAAAAACACGATTTACAAGGGAAGATTTTGCACCTCTCCAAACTTTGCATCTGAAGATGAGACTGTTTTTGATTCCCTGGAAATTTGCAACAAGTATTATAATTACATGTAACGCAATTAGCATAAGAAATCGACTACCTACGACGAATGCAGCTCTACACCTATGCATAACATACTTTGCATCGACGACCTTAATGTAAGTGGAAAATATTCGGCATTTTCCATCTGTAGATGCTGTTGCAAGAAGAATCTGTAAAGAATAAGCACAGTATGAACAGTTAAACATGGTAAATGCCTGTATTCTTAACATCAATAACAAACAAGCAAACATAAAACGTTTGCCAACAGTACACCAGAAAGCAAGAAAGCATATCAAGGCAACTATATTACATAGAAGATAAAATAAATAAATAAAAACACTATATTAATTGGAAATACAAATGCCATTTGAATACAGTAAAACAACAAAAGAAAAGTTTTTTAATTCCTGAAAGACAGTTCTGTATTGCAAACCTGAGTCCCTAGTTCAGGTGACAAAATTCAATTTCAGAAAAGAATAAACAAAGGATTCACATCCTACAAGTAACTTTTTGACAATGGATACCCAAATCTCCCACCTTTTTGGTGAGTAGTGCTTTATCCAACGTCCATGCTATTGCCCCAACCCACATGCATGCCAAGGGGGTTGCAATATTTATGAAAACAATACCTACCATGGACCTTTCCCAAATAGGTTGACATTTATCTATACACTTCACTATCTACAATAAGCACATGAAACATGTGGTACTGAAGAAAAATACGTACATTATTGGGATGCCAAGCAACACTTGTAACAGAAGAGTCGTGTCTTTTTCTGATCAGTTTACTGACCCACCTGAAAAAGGTAAAAATAAAAACATTAACCATAAACCAACAAAAAACAATGCAAATTTGAAGCAATTGTGCATCAAATGATATTGTACTAATCACTTATCACAAGTATATG